>NW_015174329.1:0-141605 GCF_001447785.1 Gekko japonicus | reverse complement strand
CCTCCCCCCCTCCCGCGCTCCCCCCCCCCTCCTGCCGCCGTCTCCTCTCGGCTTTTCTCTCCCCAGGATGCTGACGGAGAGGTCCCCCAGTGACCCGCCGCGGGATGCAGCGCGCGGCGCCGGAGCCGGAGCAGAGGGCGTCGGCGAGCCGGACTTGGGCTTGGGCTCCGGCAGCAGCAGCGGCGGCGAGGAGGCTGGGCGGCGCGGCGGGGGGATGGCGCTCCCGGGGGAGCCGGCCTTGCTCAATGGGGTTGCCAAGGAGACCGGCCGGCCGCCCCCCTCCCCCGGCCCGCCGCCCCCTGCCGCGCCGGTGCCCGTGATCGAGTTGGTGCGCGGCGGCCGCCCTATAAAAGGCAGGGAGGCGCCGGCCGGGGCCATGCAGAGCCAGCCGGGAGACAGCGGCGGCGGCGGCAGCAACGGCAGCAGCAGCAGCAGCAGAGCGCCCACCGCCCTCGCCACGGGCCCCGGCACGCCCCCCGGTGGTGGCGGCGGCAGCAGCAGCAGCCACGACGCCCGCATGGTGCAGCTGAGCCCCGCGGCAGCGCCCGCCCTCCCGCTCCCGCCGCCCGCCAGAGCCATGCTCTACGGCCTCGGAGCCCCGCTCAGCACCGCCAGCAGGTCCGTCGCTCGTCAGCCTGGGCCGCCTGTCTGCCCTCGGAAGCGCTCGCTCCTTCGCCCGCCGCGCCTTGGTGCCTTTGGCGAGCAGCTCCCTGCTCCTCGTCGCCGCTCGCGCCTTCCCTTTCCCGCAGCTTTGCCTTGCCGATTTATCGATTTCCAAAACATAGTTTCCTCCTAACGTCTCCCTGCCACCTTCCCTTCCGTTTCTCGAAATAGCCTTTCTTCCCTTTTCCTTCTGTGTCTTCGATATTTTTCGATGTGTTGCATTGTCTGAGGTTAGTTTTAACGGACAGATGTGAATTTTGCTTTGTTGACTAAGATCAAGTTTAGTAAATGAGCCAGATTGCCACAGGGCAGAGAATAAGCAAAGACTCTTCTCTGGTTTGTACCTACCCTTTGTGTAGTCGACTTTTCCTTTTCTTCTGAAAGCAACAGCAGGTAGCTACCATTAAGTGCCAAATTACTGGTTTAAGTGAAGGATGAATTGTATTGACAGTATAAATAATTTCCTAAAATGTAGCATTTGTGAATTCTTTTCAGAGGAGTTCTTTAAACTGTAGTTATTATCAAAGAGGAATTTATCAGATAGAAAAATAGTAAAGTCCTTGTACACTAAAAATAAAAGAGTGGTTAGGATTTACTTCTCTAATAGTAGGAAACAACATAAAATGTAGCAAAAGCAATTATTATGCTTTGATCATAGTTCCAATGCAATATTGGCACTGTGCCTTCAGAATGGAAAGATGCTGGTTTTATAGATGGGTTCACAGGTGTTAGTTACTACAGTGAGTCAGGCAATCATTTTATCATTTCATATGAAGATGCAGTGCCATATAATCTTGACTCTTGTGTCAATTGCAAGCCAAAACTATGTCCACCCTGGCTTCTTAGAGGTTGGTAGCTGTTTGGACAATGACTTACTGGAACCAATACTTTAATCAGGTTAAAGTTGGCTAAAAAAAGGTGCTGCTGCAAATTATATCTGGCTTCTCTATTAGATGCACACAAAAAGTGCTTAAAGCAGGCATGTAATACATTTCAGTTCCTGAAACATTCAAATGGACTTAGAAGGATGTAACTGTGCTTAGGATGGCTCTGCTAGAGGCCAAATGGATTTCATAGAATAAATATACTTGGAATTGTGGTCCAAGAAGCTCTCTGTGTGGGTGTGTGCTTGCTGAGCATTTATAGCATGTGCACATATTATAAATGCTCATCACACAGTATGCACACAGACATATATGTACACCCTCAGCTGAATTATATTGAATCGTTTCTCCTTGGCTTCAACAGAAGTCTGGTGATCTATGGTGGTTGGTTTTCCTTATCTCATTGTGTTCTCTGCCTCTTATCTTGCAGTGGATTTTTTGGGGAGCCAGACACCTTCTCAATGTACAACAATAGCCGAGTGAAAAGAAGACCGTCCCCTTATGAAGTGGAGCTCTCTGATGGTGAGGAAACCCTTTGTTAGATTCCCTAGATGGGGCAATTGGAGCCCCAAGAACTGTCACTGTTGCTTACTTTGGGGTGGTGGTGGATGGGAAACTTGCTTAGATCACATTATGGCCTCTGGTCTAAAGATGGCCATGGTGCTGGGAAGAAAAACAATGCAAATGTTTCGCTTTGTGGCTGGTTGATATTGGTCCTAATTGTCTGTTCAGCCAGCATGCAATCTCCACTCTGCAGAAATGGTCATTTTGGGATTAAAAGAATTTACTGATCTATATGACAATGGCTGTAGGTGGGGGAGGGGGGTTTCAGATCTCCCACTGGGCTTAAAAATTCCGACCCAGAGATTTTGCTTTCCGTTTCAGTCTGTGGCTGAACTGCTAGACGAGGGAGCTGTCTCCTCTCTAGCTCAGTTTTATCTAGTCCCGTCATCCATCCACTTTCTCCCGCCTGCTGTAATGAGCAGGGCTCCAGAAGAACTGCAGAGCAGAAGTGGTGTTTGTGTGTGTGTGTGTGTGGAGAAGATGGGCTAGAAAAGCTGTGGCTGTGTCATCATCTCTCTATTCAGTGGCAAGTTTAAAGGCGGAGGGGTGGGGGAGAGAACAGATTGGTCAAGTGCGCATGCAGCTGGATCTGCTGGGTTTTCCAGCCTCAAATTCTGGGTGGCTACTCCTCAGCTCTGACCCTCCCTCCCTCCAACTACAGACCCCAAGCTTCCGTATCTTTCAGAAATGTGTAAGGCCTTTCTGTGTGGGTAGGGATTAGGCTTCAGTCAGCTAATGGTAGGGGGATATCAGTTTATTTGAAGAAATCTCATCCTGTTTTGCAGGTTTATTTCTTGCTGTTCTTTCAGGGTGGGATCGGGTGTGCATTTGAAATAAATGGGCACTGAAGTCCATGGGATTAATGAAGGGTTGCTTGGAGTGAGTGATTTGCACAAAGTATCTGATGTATAAACCTCACCTCTGTCTTGGGCTAATAAAATTAAGGGTATCTTTGAATTAGGCCACTTAGAAGGCAAGAGCCTTGAGTAAGTTATGCTAAAAGCTGTTAAACTTTAAGGTGCTGCAAGACTCCTGTTTGTGTGGTTGTGCTGGGTTACCTGATGGTATCATACAAATATGCACTGATCTGATGTCCCACACAGGGCCCTGGCAGTTATTCCTTTGGCATCTGAAGCCAGGCATGCACAGGGTGACCGGTCACACAGAACCCAACCCACCAGGTGCTCTTGATAACCCTTCCATTTTTTCAGTGTCAGGCAAACAGCAAAACAAGAGCTGTGCAGAGCATATCTGCCTTTGGCAAGCAAAGCCAAGGTGAGAAGAAGATGGTATGAACAACACCAGTTAGCAATTTTGTTAAGGATCCTGGGAAGTATCGCAGGACACTGGCTGCCATCTATGCCTCATTTGCTCAAGTGTAGAACAATTTAGTCAATAACTGCCATGGAGAAATCAGGTTATTGTGACCATGGTAACTTAATTACCCAGGGATAATTAAATGGCTAAATGCCATACTGAGGTCATTGCCATTTTCCAGCATGAGATCACCACTTAAGGAGGATCGTCAGGATTTGCAGTGTATCTCAGAGCAGCAGAACATTTTGTGATTTGTTCACAATCTTGCTGTGCCCCCCCCCCATGTGTACTCATTCATGTTTAATTAGGGATCAAGCTCAAAAAATGAAAAAAAATTTTAACCCTCCCCCTTTTATATTTTCAAAACCAAGTTTCAAATTTGCTTCATATGCTTTTTTAATTTAATGGCACTATTCCCAGGTCCTGCCAACCTAGCAGTTCGAAAGCAAGAAATTGCAAGTAGATAAATAGGGTACCACTTCAGTGGGAAGGTAACAGCTTTCCATGCGCCTCGGTGTTTAGTCATGCCGGCCACATGACCATGGAAATGTCTTCAGACAGCGCTGGCTCTTCGGCTTTGAAACGGAGATGAGCACCGCAACCCTAGAGTCGGATTTGACTGGCTTTCGAGCAAGGGAACCTTTACCTTAACTTGTTAACTTTTGATCAAATATTTGAGTTTGTGGAGGAGTGGGAAGGCTATTTCATTGGTCATTAATTTTACAATTCATATACAGATCAGGCATTTCAGTTTAAACCAAGTGTATATTTTGTTTTAAAGAAACAGGCTAAGTTGTTCAATACAACAATGTAAGGCAAATCATAAACTGAGAGTGTCACCATCAATTTAAGATTAGTCCTGCCTCATCATACCACATAGCTTAGCAATAAACCTGTGTCTTGAACATGGGTGTTATCCTGTGGTAGTAAGATAGTATTATACATTAAAAAACACCAGTAGTGTCATCTTTTTATTATGGTCTATCACCTCATCCTAATGGACCAATCCAGCTGAAAAATATTTTTTAATTGTAAATATGTTTTACAGCAGATTCACACTTTACATAGCAGTGCAGTAACTTTGGTTCTTAACCAGCATTTGGTGGATAAATACATAAAGTGTGAAAGAGAGATGCATACCATCTCAAGACATTTGGGTACAGGCAGTAGGTTGCTGTAATTGGCTGTGGCTCCTCAGAACATGCCCATGATAATCCATGTGTTTGTGGATGCATACATCTCTCTCATAAATTATATATTATAATACATATGACACTGAACACATTAGGCGTAAAACCATAATTTAAAAGTAGAGGTAAGAGTCTAATTAAAAGGCCTTCCAAAAGAAACAAGGTGAAGAGGTCATAAGGTATCACATAACTTGACCTTAAATGCCTTGCCTTCACTCCAGAGCTCCATGTGTACTTTAATGGTGCAACAGAACTCCTGTGCAAATAACTTTCCCCATTCAGTTAAATGAAGGGGGCAACATGGCATGTGCACCCCTTTGTACATAGAGAGTGTGCAGTCCCCTCAATCAATGCGAAAGGGGAGCCTTTGTGGATAGGAGAGCTCCACTAGTGCATTATAGCTCCTCCAATGAAGCCATGAGATCAGGCAATTATCTGAAATTAAATCCCACTGAAATTTTGTGAGATTGTTCATGCGGTCTTAATAACACTAGTATTAAGGTAAAGGTAAGGTAAAGACTCTAGGTGGTGGTGTTCATCTCCGTTTCCAAGCTGAAGAGCCTGCACTGTCTGAGGATGTTTCCGTGGTCATGTGGCTGGCATGACTAAATGCCAAGGCACACGAAACACTGTTGCCTTCCCACCGAAGTGGTACCTATTTATCTACTTGCAATTTCTTGCTTTTGAACTGCTAGGTTGGCAGGAGCTGTGGCCAGAGATGGGAGCTTACTCAGTCACGCGGCACTAGGGTCTCGAACTGCCGAACTACAGACCTTCCGGTCTGCAGCTCAGCATCTTAACCTCTGAGCCACCACGGCCCTAGTATTAAGGTACCAGCTATTATTTGCTTCCTGAATTGCCACTTTAGTGCTTATGCCAAACTGGGGTCTGCCATCTAGAGTGGTTTATAGATTGGACTCTCAAGGCATGATCCTCTAGTGTTTTGCTCCAGGTTTCCAAGGGCCTGCCAGGGCTTTACTGGGACTATTCTTGAGTGTGATGCTTAAAGACTACCATCTTAATAGAAGCCTTTGAAGGATTGGTCAATCATACTTTGATGGCTGAATCCTGTTCTATGGATCATCTAGTCAATTGATACATACGACTAACAAAACTGTTTATTACACAAATGCAGCTTTTTATAGAATGGTAGCTAATTACAGCATATAGATAGCAGTAGGACATCTTTATGACGTTTGAATCTGGGCAATAGGAAAAAGTGGGGAATGTTGGGAAATCTGCTAAATTAAACAGAATTTGCATAAAAATAAGGATCATTCCTCCATACAAATGTACTGATTTGTCATGCATTTTACAGAACAGGGACACCCCCCCTCCGCGTTCAAGCCACCAAAAATTAATTTTGTAATTGTTGATTTTCCTCTCTGAATCAATTTTATGGCAAGCACTTGGAATGGATTACAAAATATGAGTATAAAGTTCTTTGGGGCAATTGAATGGAAATACAATAATGTATTCCCTTTTGACAAGGAAGCAGGCCTGCAGACCTCATGGGTCAGCAAGACCAAGAGAGCTAGTGTAGTGTAGTGGCAATGAACATGAACTACTAAATAGTCCTCTTCTGAGCTTGAACTCGCTAGGTGATTTTGGGCAATTTTCAGTCTTTCAGCATCAACCCTGCAAGTACAGAGATAACAATATGGATTCTCCAGGGGCCTTGTAAGAGCTATTAGGCGAAAAAAGGCAAAGCACTTTTATTACTAAGTACTATTATGAAAGCCATACTGGGTTTGTGAGGCATTGCAATTCATATGTTCATGTGGCAAAATAAATGCTCACCCCTGGTGGATGCTGAGCATTAGGACTGGCAGATTCTGTGCCAAATGCCAATAATGGTCTTTTTGATGCAGTAGACTAGATATTACCTCAATTGTTTTGAGAAGGACTACAGTATTAGATTTGAATCTATGAGATTTGGGTTCCCATCTTTTTTGTGAACTAATGCCTGAGGAAACAAGACTCATGTTTCTGTTTCCACTGCTTCTGAGCTGCAAAGGGAAAAATGTGATCAATCTCCCTATGGGAGTACACCAGATGACTCCTATAGAGAAAAACTTCAGTCAGTTCCCATGTATCTTGAATGACTAGGGCTTCAAGCACAGAGGGCAAAAAATCCAGTAAGCTTTTTATTTTGCAAACAGAGAACCAAGGCTAAGTTCAAAACATGCCCATTTTTGAGAATCAGTAGGTTTAACATTTCTTTTTCAATGGCTTCTCCCAGATTCCTCATTCCATCCCAGCATCCCCAGATCTATGAGGTAAACCTTTGTCCTCTTACTTCAACTGTCCCTTCAGTGCCCAGGTGCTGAAAAAAGGATGCCAATCCCACAATTCCACAGGAAGGTATTTGTGAATTATGCCAGTTAAGTCAATTATGTAGATGTCTTAACTCACACAATATGTAGTTCACAGGGAATATGGGTCAATGTTATGTGCAGAAGGAAAAAGGACATGAAGCTTGCTATTGCCTTCTGCTTTAACATGTGGTGGTTCTTGCTCTTATGCACAGGGTTGAGCTGGTCGTCTGGGTTGGCATCGGGAAGGAAATTTCCCCCACGGCACATTGGCAGACACCGAGGCTTTTTCGCTTTCCTCAATGGAGCATTGAGCAGGGATCATCTGTTAGGATCAGGTGGGCGTATCCCACACGATCAACTTCCTGCTTTGATTTAGGGTGGGTTAATTGGTTGGACACTGGTGGATATCAGGATTTTAAATGCCATTGTGTGTTACACAGAGGGTGGGGACTGCAGCCAGACACTACAATCTATAGAACTATCAACACACACACACACACACACACACACACACACACACACACACACACAGATATATTAGTCCTACTCAGGGGTCATTTCATAGAAAAAGAGGTGCAGGAGCTCATTTGCATAGCTCATTTGCACATGCCACACCCCCTGACAAAGGGCAGGCATGCAAGCATGCCTGGGTTCCCCGTCTGATCTTCCAAAGATCCTTAAAATGCCTTTCTTTCCCTTCCCCATCTGGGAAAGGGAAAGAAAGGCATTTAAATCCCCCCCCCACTTCCCTGAGTTTCTCCACCAAAGTGGAGAGGCTCAGGGGGAAAGCCACTGCGGTGGGCTGGCTGAAGAAGGCAAGGCAAGGGTGGGCAGGCAGACATGCCTGGGTTCCCTGCCTGATCTTCTCCAGGTGCCCCATGGCTGTGGGGCACCTGGAGTAGATCAGGCAGGGAAGAAAGCATTTAAATCCCCCCAGGTGGCGGGGGGGGGGGCTGCCTCTGGGCTCCTTAGTGCCGGAGCACTGCTCCAGTGTGCTCCGGCAGGAAATGACCCCTGGTCCTACTGAAGTTGGGCATGCGCAAATAGCTGGAAAACATTTGTGGATTATAGTCATGGTCTGCAAACAGACACATTCCTGTTTCTTTTTCAACCCTGGTCTCAATTGTCAAGAATATTTTTATATCAAAGACCTGTATATGGACCATATATCTTATGAAGATCAAATATATCTTATAAAGATCAAATATACTACAATATACATAATAGGCCATAGAATGTTGTAATCTCTGCTTTAATTTAACCACAGGAAACCTTTTTGAAATTCATAAAAATGATAGTATGTAGATTTTACTTTCCTTCAGTGCTTAAGGCATTTCACATACATTACAATAATTTTTATAATAGCTTTCCAGGGTAGGCTGGCATGATTGTTCCTGTATTACAGATGCATGAAACAGCGGTCACTGCAGGTGTGGAGGGGGAGGTATTTGTGAACTTCCTGTATTGTGCAGGGGGTTGGACCAGGAGGTCCCTTCCAACTATGATTCTATGATTCTATGTGTCTGAAAGAACAGTAATTTGTGTATACCAAGGCAGAGTCACAGTTTGAACTGGAGACTCCAGCTCATGAACCCTGGCTCATGATAAAGAGGTATCAAAAGATTCTGTGGGGTAAAATAACACATTGATTCAGTATACTGGGTTGGACCTTATGAACCATGAACAGAAAGAATTCACAACACAGATCTGTCTTAATTTCCCTTGCCACTCCCTGCATGATCCTCCATTTCTTGAAAAGCCATTCTAGACGGCTGGTGACCTTTGGAGAGCAGGTTGTGGGCAGGGGGCTTCAGAAAGGAAATCTGTAGAAATCACCTCCCACCCTTGCATGAACAGTTGCTCTCTCTGCAGAAGATCTTACAAAATGGGGGAGAGCAGATAACATCTGTGATTTCCCCTCAAGCTGCAGCCTACCATACTGTATTCTGTTTTTGAGGGCTCCCCATCTCTAGCCTATTGGTAATCAGGGAGCAGCTTTTTGTGGGACACAATGGCAAGACAGGAAGGAAGACATCTGTCCTGGGAACTCCTTCCTTTTGTGGTTCACAGGATTCAATCCAATCTGTGTTATTGCAATATTCTCCCCCACCCCCTTAAAATCTTTTTCTATTACATATGATTTACAGGGCTTCATAAATTAGACAAGATTGTACCTTCTGTAATATATTCAGTGAAACACACACACTCTTAATACACAAATATATCACTGAGTCAGTGAGATAAGCAGACTATAAAATATATAATACAGAATAGTAAATAAACTATGTACCTTTCCAAATTGCTGCTACTGCATAATATTAATTTATATGTAACTAATTTGCTTCAATCATCGGAAGCTCATCATCAGTTAGGCTGATTTATTTATGCTTCAAATATTTGTTTTCAATAATCATTTGAATTTAAATGTATATATATACCTACCTTTATTCATAAAAATGCACAATTAAATAAATCTATAGAAAGATATAATTCTTAATACCAAAATGAATAAAATGGTTACAAGCTGTCTGCAAAGTAAGGCTTCTTAACACAACCATCTCTCCATTGAATGAATTCCATTAATTTCAACTATTTAGCTAGTTACCATAACTTAGCTATACAACTTTTAATACTTAATCTCTTTGTGCTCTTCCAGTTAATGGATTATTCTTATTGTTGCCCTCCTAAAGTGGAGCACAGTATCTGCTCTATATGCTTTATATTTTACCCCAATTAGGTGAATCCAGGACTAACAGCAAACATAAATAAAAATGACAAATTAATTCTAGTATGATGTAATATTAATTAGTGACTACAGAAGAGAGGAGTTTCCATCCTACTTGAGATGTACAAAGGTCCTGCCTCTTCTGCATGGTAGTATTTTGAATGAATCTGGGAACATTTACAACAATGATTTCTGGTATATTTGAGTTGCCTTTGTTTAATTTTATAAAACAATATAACTGAAAATGCCCTGTTCCCTTAAGAACACAATAAGTAGAGCTTGCTGGATCAGAGCAGTAGTCCATCTGTTCCAGCAACCTGTTTTGTATAGCAGCTGACTAGTTGCCCTGGAGGGCAATAAATAGGGGACAGAGGTGGATGCCTTCCCCTGATGCTGCCTCCCAGCACTGGTATACAGGGGTTTACTACCTCTGTATATGGAGGGTCTTTCCCTTTCTTCCTATTGTATTGCTTCTTCACATTAACACAGGTTGAAATAATATGCTGGGCGTGGTAATATAAATATAAGCATATAGGTTATATTTAGGTTAAGGTTTATATTAGGTTTTTCCCTTCCAGAAAAGTAATTACTGGCCACCATTCCTTCCATCCATCCTTTGTCTTCCTAGCTGGGTTCTGTTCTGTTCTATTAGCCTGCTGATAACTGCCTGCATATTTATTTATTTTATTTCATTTATACCCCGCCCTCCCCGCATGCGGGCATATCTATATAGCTCATGAGCATAAACAACCACAGAATGAACCCTAATTCAGTGAAGTCAATTGCAGGTCAAGGATGCTGGTTTAGGGAGACATCTGGTAAAACAACTGAGTTTCCAGGATCATTTCATCTTTGATTGGTCACAATTAACTTGATGATTTCCCTCTAGGAGATGCATAGAGATCTATGTATGTGGAGCACTCGCTAAGAGGTCATAATGTTTTAAGACTAATTTAATTTCCCCTTTATATCTCCACAAAAGCTTCCCCTATATTACTCCACAAGAAAAAGGGTTAGAGAGGAAAAAAGTTGGGAATTCAGAAAAACTACTAGTTCATATTGAAAATACTACCCTGTTTTCCCGAAAATAAGACCTACCCCCAAAAATAAGCCCTAGCAGGATTTCTATGCATTGGTGGTATAAGCCCTAGTGTGTCTTCTTGAGAAAAAATAAATATAAGACAGTGTCTTATTTTCAGGGAAACACGGTATAATGATAGAGCAATTACCATTAAAAAAAGTCTAAGAAAGCCCTCTGGTGGCAGGAAAGGAAAATGGCATCTGTAGAGGCTGAGGAAACAAAAATAGTGCTGATGTAAGCAGGACCTTCAAAACCATGCACCTTCTTGTCCATGCCAAGTTTGGGAAAGATTCTGACAAAATGGGAGAAATCCACAAAGTGGATGGTTAGGGGATGATGCCATGTGGATCTCCTCCCAAAAACCTTGCTTTGGTTTGGATGCCAAACCATAGCAAAACCTCTGTGTGAATGTAACCATGTAATATAGATGTGTCAATTAACTTTGAATGTGAAATTAGCTTTATTAAGATATCTGTAGCTTGAAAGCCATCCTTAGTCTTTAAATTGAATAGATCGGATGTATACACTTAAATTTTTTTGTTGCTGCTAACCCTGTATTTCTTGCCATTTTTAGGTCCTCATACAAAAGTGGTCCGTCGAATATTTACCAATAGCCGGGAGAGGTGGAGGCAGCAGAATGTCAATGGTGCCTTTGCTGAGCTTCGCAAGCTCATCCCAACTCACCCACCTGACAAAAAACTCAGCAAGAATGAAATCTTACGCCTGGCCATGAAATACATCAACTTCTTGGCTAAGCTGCTGAACGACCAGGAAGAAGAAGGAAACCAAAGGGGTAAAGTCAGCAAAGACACTGGCATAGTGCAAGAGGATCTCCTTCAGGACATGTTGTCCCCAAACTCAAGCTGTGGAAGTTCATTAGATGGAGCAGGAAGCCCAGACAGTTTCACAGAGGAGCACGACATGTTAGATTCTAAGCACACAAGAGGCATCCACCATTCTATTCTTCCAATCGAAAGCAATGCACAGCGATGATGAACTGACAAAGAGGCACAGGCGAGCCCCTGAGAACCTGGCATTTGGAAGTTATGCATGCCCTTCCCCCATTGTTAGCTCAGCCAATAAATGGGGACCTCCCAACTTTTCTTTCTTTCAACTGGAATAAGACAACAGGATGATTAATGAATTGTTGGATCAAATCAAGTGTATTTTTGTTGCCTATGCTGCAGATGAAGCTCAGGCCTGAGAAGTCATTTTGCTATCTGTGTTGTTTTTGAAAGAATGGGTGAAATGTGTGGGCAGCACATCTTGTATTCAAAGAAGGTTCATAAATGACTGGACTGATAATCTGTTTTATGCAGAATATCTACTCTTCTGCACTATACCACTCCTCTCTTTCTCAGCTGTTCAGACCCAAGCATCTTCCATGATATGTGTTATGTGGCAATATGCTGTGTGGTCCCCCCCACCCCCAGACCACATTGGGGGAACTGATGAAACTTGTCTGTGCAGAGTATTTTCACCCAAAAAATTTTCTTTCTTTTAAGAAAGAAAAGAAATCTTGTCATGAAGGAACAGTTGAGACTTTGTGTTGTGGGTTTGTTTGGTTCTTTTTTAAAAAATAAATCTAACCCAGTTTTGGATTGTTTGAGGTCTTGTATTTATGATGTGGAATTCTCTCTGTTTAATTCCAATATGCAGTATCTGCTGAACTGAAAAGGTACATCAGTGGGAATTGGATTCCCAGCTTCTGACACCTCATCACAATGGTGATTTCTTCTGACATGGGTGAGCAATGGCATTTCCTTAGAGTTGTTATCTTGGGGCCTCCCTGCTTTATTTTTACTGAAATGTGTGTATGTGTGTGTGAGGGTTATGTGTGTGTGAAAAATTGATACAAACAATTTTCAGCTATGCACTTTGATTATTTTGGATTGACTTGCATAAAAGTCACAAGACACAATCTGTTTCAACTTCTCCCACACAAACAGCATGGAGATGAATGGGAGTTGTGAAAGAGCACCTCTCTGTTGATGGATGATGCTATCAGTCAGAGACTGGCAAATGGCCCACAGTGCTGAGTCTTGTTCAGGAGAACCTTCCAAGAGCAGTGTAAATGAGGTGCTCTTCACAGAAGTTGCATGAATTCACAGCTGATTTGTATTATGTTGTACAATAGCCTACTAATCATAGATTTTCTGTCCAGTGTACTCTAAATGGGTCATTTTCCTTACCTCAGTTGTTCTGTTCACTCAGTCCAACTTCTTTGTCTTCACAAGGCTGCAGTTCACAAACCATTTGATTTTACATGGTCTTAAGGAAGAACCACTGAAGATTTTGAGACTACTTCAGGATTACTTTAGAGTACTTTTTTTTTTTTGGAGTTATAGCCAAAGTTGTTTATCCAGGGACTGCAAAATCAGGAAATCTTTTCCATTCTCAGGGCCACTTTATATATTGCATTAAAAAATAGTTTGCGTAAGATGTTTTAAGTGTACACCTAAAATGTAAAATGTGACTGCGACAAACAACATGTTTGCAAACCCGTGTAGTGTATGATATGGTTGTTGGGAAACATCATTGGTTGAAGATAGATCTCAGTCAAGTGCTCTGCCTCTATGTAGTATTTAAAGTGGTCCTGAGGAATAGCTGCAACTTATTTACAGGATTACACCACCATTCACAACTCTGTGCACATACCCATTACTGCCTGTGGAGGATGGAGCTTTGGAAAACATATGTGAGCCTTTCTTTAACTGTTAGTTGAGAATCTTTACTTGCATAGCTGGAACTGTTCTTTTAAAGGATCTTTTAAAAATAAAAATAATATTTTGAACATTTGTAGAGCTTCTAATTTGGGGGTTTGGGCTGCACATGTTAAAAATTAAAATAGTTAAGTAGGTGTTGGGGAAGCTACATTTCAGCTGCCTTGTAGTCCATAAACATCTGAAGGCATTTGAAGGGACTGCAGTGGAATCAATGGCTTGTGGACTGCAGATGTTATATTAACTGGAAGCAATGACAGACACCCATAGATTAGAAATGACCTTTTGGAAATCAGATGAAATAACTCAAAAGGAATGAATCCTGATGTTTAGTGGGTGTCACCCTTTCACTGGTCTTGCAGATCTGCAAAATCACCATAACTCAATTAGATATCCATACTAGACCGAACACTCTTTGGCCTTTTTTATTCCAGTTGTTAAAGGCTCTTTTCTTAGGGGGTACCTAAGAATGTAATAAGAATAAAACTTACTGTATGTATGTTGTTTTCAAGTGTTTAAATTGCTTCATGTTCATTAATATCTTGTAATCTTCCATCACCTCTGTATGGTTGGTCAGTGTTACTATTCCTGTATCATAGAAAGGGGGTGGGCTGAGCAAGTGTGGCCGAGTAAGACCACCCAGTGAGTTCATGGCAAAGGCAAGAGTCCAACCCAGGACTTCCTGACTGTGTAGTTCAGTCTCTGTTCTGCCATGCTATGTAGGGTATAGCTTTGGTGTACCTTTCCACCAATCAAAGCCACTCCTTCTCGCAGCTGTCCATCCTTAACTAAAGGATACAGTTGGCCTTTACAGCATTTTTATAGAAAGAACAGAGCATTTCTGTGATGCTTTCATAACAATACTGCTTTTTTATTTTTAAAAAGTCTGAATCTAAAATAACTGTAAACCTCTCATGGGATTGAGATGACAAAACACTTATAGAGGAAACAATGCTCTGTGTGATTTCCTCTGATGCTTTGACTTAGCAGTGATAATGACCATAATTTTAATAAACTTCCTAGGGCATTTGCATGGCCAGGCTGACTGATATTAGTGGTAAACTGCTAATGGTACTATTTCACATATTTGCCATGGTGGTAAAGATCACATACAGGCACTCTGAGACAGAGATAATTATAGACAACTTTAGTGCTCAATCAAGATGTGTGACATTAATGCTATTCCCTACAGGGGTTCTCTCTAAAGTTATCACATCAGAGAAAACCTTTCCAAATTGAGCAGTGTTTCCTCTAAGCTGAGTTAGTGTGAGCTAGCTCACAGTTTTTTAGCCTCTGGCTCACACATTTTTGTCTTAGCTCAGGAAGGCTGGCTCCAGAGCAAACCAATTTATGCAGTAGCTGAATCGCTCACTCGCAACTTTAATGCCAGTCGCTCACAAAGTAGAATTTTTGCTCACAAGACTCCACAGCTTAGAGGGAGCAGGGAGCATTGAATATGACATTTTAAAATTCCCAATAAGACATCTTGAGTGATGTTGATTTTCTTCAGAGCAAAGCAATATTTGGTCTAGCAGCATATGGCAGACACCAAATAAATTCTGTGCTTATAATCTGTAGCATACCTACTTAAGGTATAAACACAATTGAATTAAATTTATCTTGCAATTAAGTAAATATGCTTAGGACCTATCTGTAAACTATTTATTCCTCAATCCTTCTTTATGTATCCCCCAAAGAACTATAGAATCACAAGAGAAATAATAAGCTTTTCATGACACAAAGATGAATAACCTATATTTAATCCATGACACTGTCGCACCTAAATTGGGGGTAGGGGGCAAAGAAGCAGGCCTAAGAGTGGCTGTGCACCTGATGAAGGAGGGCAGGCCCTCAGGAGCAGGAAGAGGAACTGGCTGCTAGTTAGGGTTACCAACCTCCAGGTGGGGCCTGGAGATCCCCTGCTATTGCAACGGAATTCCAAACAACAGAGATCAGTTCCCCTGCAGAAAATAGCTACTTTGGAGAACAGACTCAGTGGCACTGTATCTTGCTGAGGTTCCTCTCCTCCCCAAACCCTTCCCTTCCCAGGCTCCACCCCCAAAACTCCAGATATTTCCCCATCCAGAACTGCCAACCCTACTGCTAGTACTAGCCTAGTCAGGTCTAAATGCATCATCAGGAGTAGAGTAAGGGAGCCTGGGAGTGGGCAAGGCAGGGAAGAAGTGGCCAAAAGGCAGAGGTGGGAGGAAGGACAGGTTTGCTGGCTTTGATAGAAAGGTAGCCAGCAGGGCCTGGAGTCTCCATATGCTAAGGTGACCTGGCCTCCTGGAACAAGGGTGAAGGCATTCATGGCCAGGTGGGGGACAGAACTGGAGGCTCTGCAGATATAGTAGAGTTTGTAGCTCTGTCAGGGCCTAATGCTGCAGCAGTGTGGCTGTAGCTAAAGAGATTCCTTCCCCAAGGAACAGATATGGAGACTTCGCCTGAGGAAAGCAGCAAAGAAATTGAATGTTGCTTGGCAAGTAGATCTCCCTGCCTAAGTGTGGCCATTACCTCCAGAAATTTTTGTTGAAGGTTATTTATCCCATTAGAGACTCATCTGCTTATGGAGTTCTTGTGGAGGCTGGAGGATAGGGTTGCCAGCCTCCAGGTGGGGCCTGGGGATCTCCTGCTTCTACAACTGATCTCCAGCTGACAGAGATCAGCTCCCCTGGAGAAAATGGCTGCTTTGAAGGGTGAACTCTGTGGCGTGCTGTGCAGAGGCCCCTCCCCTCCCCAAACCCTGCCCTCTCCTAGATCCACCCCCAAAGTCTCCAGGTATTTTCCAACCCAGACTTCGCAACCCTACTGGAGGAAGATGGGATACCATTGTAGAGAGGTGATCTCTGACCCAGGAAGCATCACAATCATATACAACCCCCCTAAATTTTCTCACACGATGTATGCAGATACAGTAAGAAGATATCTATGGCTTGTATGTCCATTTATGTCTTGGAGGTACAACAACATATTGCTACTACTGTTTGTACTTATTTAATATGGAGGCATATATATGTTATGTCCAAAATGAATCAACTGGGAATCTGTGCCATTTTATGGTTCTCTTCTCACATGCACTAATGCAGATTAATAGTAATATCTCTCATTACTTCATACATCAGAATGCTTTTCCTATCACCAAGAAATTGCTCCACTCTTCTCAAGAGCACTTTGCTGATCAATACATAAGTCAACCAGGTTTTTTTTAAAGCCACCATCATTGTGGTACTGAAAAGATGATGAGGCTTTTAAGGCTGTTTTGTCTGATCAGGGGTTTTGAAGAGGGAGGTTGGCTTGGTACTGAGACATCTAATATGGTAGCCAGCATCAACAGGAAGTTGCAGGGATGGTACATCCTTCCCTTTTTAAAGAGGAAAGCAACATTATTTTGTGTTAAAATATATGTATATGTGCATTAAACTTTGTATATATATAAGCATTTTCAGGTCCAAATGCTACCTGTAAAAGGCTTTGTTTTGTGATGTAAGTGTTATGAAACCCAACTGGTTGTTTTATAAGGACTTATCTTCACCCCATGTATATCCATGTTTTGGGTGACATTAACCTAGGTTTTATGAAGTGCAGAAGCCTTTCCTTCAGTTTAGAATTATTTTTATCAATTGACAGTAATAAAGGACTTAATGCTAAAATTCTAGATAAATGCTAATTTGAGATTAGGGAACTGGATGCATGTGGCTCCATAAATGACTTCCTCTAAAGCCATCCCACAGCTTGGCTTTTTAAAATGCCAGAATCATTTCCACAGTGCTAAAGAGAAGTCCTTCCTTACCCTTAGTTGACACTTCATGGTTCTGTGGCCTCTTTGATACTGATTCAAGGCAGTTTCTTTGGGTAAACGTTATTTAATTTCTCAGACTGTTGAAATATCCCAGTATCGTAGATGTGCTTTCAGACTTCACACTGTCACAGATGTCCCTTTTGGGGGGGCTAGTCAGGCCAGGATCTAGGGAGCCATCAAACTACCCAGTTGCCACAGTTTGAGGTAGCATTCTTACCAGGTGAGCTCTGTTAGTACTGTATAGGGTTGCCAGCCTCCAGGTGGGGCCTGGGGATCTCCCACTTTTTCAACTGATCTCCAGCTGACAGAGATCAGCCCCCCTGGAGAAAATGGCTGCTTTGAAGGGTGGCCTCTATGGCATTGTACCATGCTGAGGTCCCTCCTCTCCCCAAACCCCACCCTCTCCCAGATCCACCCCCAAAGTCTCCAGGTATTTTCCAACCCAGACCTGGCAACCCTAGTACTGCATGTTACATTGATAAAGTTTAAATGTGTATGGTCTGTTATCACTTGCACACTCTTCTATCTATGGTTGTAGCTCTTTAGCAACAGCCACTCCTGAGTGTGTGGTGGCTTACAAAAATGTTCTAGAACACTTACACCACAGATGACTACAAGAAAGTACCAGATGTCCATACATGTTCCACCACAGTCCATTTCATACATTTTTCTAGATGTGCCTGTGACTATAAATTGGGTCATGTGTAACCTATGTCCCACCAAGCCAAATGTAGTCCCATACCCGTGGCACAAACAAGGGGCTGTCAAAGAACAATGCTTGCTGGCCAAAAATTATGCAGGGCTTGATCTTCTGTACATGCATACTGAGGCAAAATAATAGCATGGACACTATTTCAGATATTCAGGCAATTGCATGAGAATCCTCTAAGAATGCATGCAGTCTGTAACATCTGAAGCTACTCTGTGTTTATGTGAGGCATCAGCTAACTTGGGCTTATTTGTGATGTCTGATAGCACCCAAAATAACCAAAGAAAGCCAACATATGTGACAAAACTTAGTATTATATGGTAGGGGTGTGTGTTTGTGCGTGTATCAAAAGTTTTGATAAGGAAGCAGCTACATGTGGAGCTTGAGTCACAGATGTAGACAAGGAAAAGGGCAAAGAGGAGAACTGGGGGAGAGTACAGAGAAAGACACTGTGTCTGATCATCAGTCTGAAATGTGCAAGACCAAGCTTGATGTTGCTTAATAGGAAATTGCTACAACCTAAAGCCATTTGGTTATGCAGAGAACTGGGCACAGACCTTCCCCTTTGTTCTTCTCCTGTCACTGCGTCCCATTGTATACTGCTGGTACAGGGTGTGTGTGTGTGTCTTTATAAAGAAGAAACCTCTTTATTAGTTCTGTGCTCTTCTCTAGATGGTCACACACAAATGCCACATGTTTCCCCAACATTTCAATTACTTTGAATGAATGGTACATCTTGTATCCTTTTCAGAAATCCAATCTATTTGTACCAGCACAGTACAATTTAGGTATATATAGGGTCTGTTTGATGTGTACTTTAGATTGTGATTTAAATGGTACATCTCCACTGTCCCCAAGTTTTCTCTCCTGCCTGCTCTTTGGTGTATATAACACCTTCACGATTTTAGGTTCTGAAGAAGTCACACTTTTGGTCAGTGTCGTACTGTGCTATGGATTCCTTTTTGGCCCCTATGGGTTTTCTGCATTTTGCAGCAGAATTTAAGTAACCAGACTTGGTACCTTTATTCTTAATACCTTTGTATAGCCCATGAGGTGATCCACTGTGGATGTGCTAATTAGAAAACACATTTGTTGTAATGTGTATGTATATATAAATAAAATATATATAATGATATATTGAGGATATTTCTAAATAAAGGTTTACAAATCAACACACCTCTGTCTCATCTTCTTTTATTAAAGGTACCTGTAGTTTCCCATCATGTGGATCAACAAGTTAATTCTGGGCCTGATAGGAAGATCTGAGAGGTTGGGGTCTAAAGCATTTGGTTTGAAGTGCCTATAGTTAACCATAATTCTCATCAGTGGTGGCTTGTCAGAGGTGCTACTATCATAACTCTTAAAAGGTAGAAGTGGAGGCAGAGGGCATTTGGTTAAGCACTGGCCAGTGGAGCTGCTCCTGATGGCACTCTATATGCTAGGGTTGCCAAGTCCTTACTGTATGTAGAGCGGGGGACTCCAGCGCTGCTCCAGGAGTCCGTGCGTGCATGCAAAGCGCGTGCACGCCGCAATTACGTCGCCCGGAAGTGATGCAACCACGTCAGGCACACCAGGGGCAGGGCCACAATCATCCAAGGGAAAACCATAGAGTTTTCCCTCGGATGACCGCGCCCCCGCCCCCAATGCGCCCGACGCGACTGCGTCACTTCTGGGTGACGTGCTGACGCCGGGCACGTTGCATGCTTTGGGGGTGGGGTTTCCCCAGGGCCCGATCTGCCGGTGGTGGGTAACGGGCCTCTCGGGCGGGGCTTTCCCCGCCCCCCAGGGGGACTTGGCAAGCCTACTATATGCTAGGCAAGCCCGGCCAGCTGGGGATCCCCTGGAATTATAGCTCATCTCAGTTCTCCTGGGGAACGTGGATGCTTGGGAGGGTTGCCTTTATGGCATTGTACCCCAGTGAGGTCCCTGTCCTCCCCAGGCTCCATCTCCAAATCTCCAGCAGTTTCCCAACCTGGATTTGGCAACACTACCCCCCCCATCCCCTGCTTGTGACCAGGGGAGACCTGGCAACCCTATGTACCTGAACAGTGCTATCTAGATGCCCCTTTGCTCTCTCTGCCAGCCTGCAATGCCTCTTGTCCTTGCTTTTGCTGATTATGGCATCAATTGATAGCCATATGGATACTTAGCAAGAGTGGGACTTGTCTTACTGCTGCTTATTTAAGTTAACATGAATACACACCACCTTTCTTTAGAAAAGAACTGTTCATAGGTTCAAGGGGACTTTACTTCCCTAATTCACAATATCTGTTTTAGTTTCCTTAGCTGAGACAGACACATGTGCAAACACCATAAACACATACTACACTATCATACATTCAGATTTCCCCCCCTCCAATAGGACTGCTGAGTTGACTTTGTAAGGTGGCACATTCAGCTGCTCTGTCTAAAACTGGGGACAATTCACCACAAAGTGGGTCTGCCCTTCCCAGATCAGGATGCCGATTGAACCCCCCCCCCCTGCCCTGCACTGAGTCACAGCACTGATTTTCATTCTGTATGCAGGATACTCTGTGAAACCTAAGAAGACTCTACTGGATCAGACTAGTGGTCCATCCAGTCCAGCATCATGTTCACAAAGCAGCCAGCCACTTGCCCTGGAAGGCCAACAAAAGGGCATAGAAGCCAAGGGCTTTCCCTGATGTTGCCTCCCAGAGATTTACTGGATCTGTGGAGTCTAATGATGGCATATGAAGAAGAAGAAGAGGAGGAGGAGGAGGAAATTGGATTTATACCCCACCCTTCACTTGGAGTCTCAGAGTGGCTTACAAACTCCTCCCCCTCCCCCTCCTCCTCCCCCTCCCCCTCCCAACAACAGACACCCTGTGAGGTAGTGGGGCTGAGAGAGCTCTTTCAAGAACTGTCCTTGAGAGAACAGCTCTGACAGAACTATGGCTTGCCCAAGGTCATCCAGCAGCGGCAAGCGGAGGAGTGGGGAATCAAACCCGGTTCTCCCAGATTAGAGTCCGCATACTTAACCACTACACCAAACATTATATATTATTTATTTCCTTTGTGTAATTATTTTATATCCTCCCCACCTTCTGAAATATCACTCGGGGTGTGTGTGTGTGTGTGTGTGTGACAAAAAGACAATGCCTGGAAGTACCTTTGGAGCCACATGACATGAGCAGCTCATTGACACCTTCTGTTCTGAATCCTGCAGCCGCCACCACAACAAACAAGAAGTCTGAATAAAAATAAACAAAGATAGTACCTACATATATGCCATTTATTGCAGCTGTTTTGAAACATGCCCTGTCTTGAGAAGTCAGAGAAATACAGCTGGGTATGTAATTGGTGAAAGCCAGGAGCTGCACTGTGCACACTACACTTCCAACAAGGGGATTTAAGGTGTAAAGAATTTGAAGTATAGATTGTTGCATGTGATGATTGGTATTTGCAGGTTTTTCACTTCATGCCCATGTGATATACATGTGTTGATAGGCCATAGCCAATTGTATAGAGCTTTGCTGACATTCCATTTGTCATGATTGCACTGGCGGGCCAGGCAGGGCACGGAAAGTCCAAAAAACAGTCTGAGGTCAGGGCACCAGATAATACAGAGTAACGTGAGCAGAGTCCAAAATACCAAGTCAAAACGCAGTCTAGGGTTACCGGAAATTGTATGCAGAGTTCAGAAGCTGAAAGCCGTTCCTCAGGGAGCCGGAGAAACAACGTCACGCGAGCCAAAGTCAGGAGCCGGGAAATCAGGTTGAAAACCAGGAGACAGGAATGCAGGATTCGGGGTGCAGCGAGTCGTCTATGAGACTAGTTGCCAGCATGAGTTGGGGATCTGAGAGAGCCGCCTAAAAAGCCTGTTCCGCTTGTTAGCCAATTACCGGCCGCTAACAGGGTCCTGGCTCCGGTCAGTACTCGGGGCTTAGAGGACGCCGACCTCACATGCGCGCCTCCTTATGCCGGGTTGCCATGTCCTGCTGCCTTTGTTCTTGCAAACGAGCCACCGGTGGGGGGGAATCAGGAGACATGGTGCTTGTGCTTGGCTCTGCCGGTGCGGCTCCAGGTGTAAACTCTCCTGGTAGCTGGTGCTCATCCTCCACAGACCTTAGGTTGTCATGCCTGCCCTTGACTCAGCCCCAGATCCAGCTCCTGACAGCCTAAGAGGGGAGGATTCCGTGCCTTGAAGAGCTGAAGAAGCATCAGGATCTGCACCTACTGTAAGTACGGAGGAAGATACACAGCAATCTGAGCCAACTACAGGACGATTTGCACCTGGGATTGATTGGGCCGTAAGCAGCTCACCACCTGCATCTCCCCCACCTGTAAGCCAGCTTAGGGATAGGAAACGTCAGGATCTGGCTAGCCGACGAAAAGAAGCACGTTCAAGAGGGCGGAAATCCTTGAGCCCTGAGTTTAACAGCAGCCAGGACCTCACACAAAGGTGCTAGTGGGTTAATGAGCCAGAGCACTATTTAGTAGGGCCTCTGGCCATGAGCACTTTGTGCTAGCAACCTTGTTTGTAGAACCAGAAGCTCTGCACCTTGATTCCTGTTTGACTCTGTGGCTTTTTGGACACGGCTTGTGTTTGTGGACTTCTGCTCTGGCTCCTGACTCCCAGCTTTGAATCTGACGACACTTTTGGCTTTGCTATCTGGACTCTGACCTCTGTTAACGTTTGACTACGGCTGTGTCTGGTGTTTTGGGACTTGTTTAACGCTCTGCCGACTGCTCTCCTGGCTGACCCTCGGACTTGTCTTGTGACCCACCCTCCCAGCCTGACTCCTGGCTCTACCGTGACATAGGTCTGGTGATTCAAGGGGTGCAGGGAGCTCACCCTCAGACGTTGAGGGCACATAATCCCCATGGTCAGGGTCTACGGGGTCGGACTGCACTGTGGGCATGACACCATCCCCCCGGGCCCCCCTCCTCCTGAGGGCCGGGTTTATCAGGGTATTCAGCATGATATCGTTGGACTATGTCAGGGGCATGGAGATTAGTGGCGGGTTCCCAGGAGCGGTCGTCGGGACCGTAGCCCTCCCAGTCGACCAAATATTGCAAAGTTCCCAGCTGGATGCGGGAGTCCAGGATTTGTCATACTTCATATTCTTCTTCATCGTCGATGATGATGGGCGCTGGTGGCGCTGGTGGTGTGGGATGGTTGGGATTGGCTGGAGACGAGGGGATCAGTAGGGACTGATAGAAGACGGGATGGATGCAAAGGTGGTCTGGGAGCTGAAAACGGAATGACACAGGGTTGATCTGATCTGTAATCTTATATGGGCCGATAAAATGAGTGTCCAGTTTATGGGAGCGGCCAAGCCACCTCAGGTATTGAGTGGATAGTCACACTAGGTCTCCAACGTGTAGCAGGGGGCCTTCTTGCCGCTTTCAGTCTGCAGCTTCTTTGTAAGCCTCTTTGGCATGTTGGAGCTGTTCCTTAAGCAGAGCCTGAAGGGCCTGCAATTCCTGTAGTTGGGTGTCTGCTGCTGGAACATTTGTGGGAGGACCAAGGCTGGGGAAAAACACTAGAAGCATCAGCCTCCACGGTGAACGAGAGGTGAGGGTCTGGATACTGAAGCAAGGGTCCGGACATGAAGCAGGATTTCAGCTGAAGAAAGGTGTGTTCCACTTCTGGTGTCCATTGAAATGGTTCCTTAGGAAGAAGAAGCCGAGTTAAAGGGGTGGTTAAGGATGCATATGCGGAGATAAATTGTCTATAATAATTGGCGAATTCTAAGAGTCTCTGGACGTCCTTCCGATTTTGGGGTACCTGCCACTGGACAATAGCCTCGACTTTTTCGGGTCCATGAGGAGACCTTGAGGGGATACTATATGACCCAGGAATTCCATGGAATGTAAATGCAAAGCACATTTTTCTAGCTTGGTGTATAGGCCATGGGTATGAAAACATTGGAGAACCTGACGCACATGCTCCATGTGTTGGGTCATGGAGTTGGAGTACACAAGGATATTGTCCAAGTAAATAAAAATGAAGTGGTCTAGTAGGTCACAAAAGATTTCATTCATGAGCCGTTGAAAAACCGCTGGGGCGTTGGTTAAACCAAATGGCATCACTAGATATTCACATTGTTCATATCTGGTACCAAAAACCGTTTTCCACCCGTCACCTGGTTTGATGCATACGAGATTATAGGCTCCACGAAGATCTAATTTTGTATAGACCTGTGCTCCTTTGAAGCGATCCAATAGTTCGGGGATCAGTGGTAATGGGTACCAGTCTCGAATGGTGATTTTGTTCAGGGTCCTATAGTCATTGCAGAGATGTAAGTCACCGGTCTTCTTTTTGATAAATAATACTGGAGCTGAGAGCAGGGATGTGGAAGACTGGATAAATCCCCGTGCCAGGTTTTCCCCCCAAACCCCCTGTAGAGCTGTGAGTTCTGGTTCAGCCATGGGATACAACCGGCCAATGGGTAGGGGAGCATCTGGGATCAAGTCAATAGCACAGTCATATGGCTGGTGTGGAGGCAGTTGATCAGCTCCCTTTTCTTCGAAGACATCCGTGAAGTCTTGATAGGGAACAGGAAGCAGGGGTGAAGATTCTGCAGCGGATGCGATTATGGTGGGAGACAGAGTTGCTGGGGGTGGAACCGGCAGCGGTAGCTGTGGGTGGCTGGACAACAGGAGCGATGAGGGTGGGAGGACATGAGACTCCAATTCTGGTGGGGTGGAAGACAGGGTTGAAGGAGGTGGGACTACAGGAAACTGGAGTTCTTGGTGAATCCAATCCACTTGTGGATTATGGGTTCTCAGCCAAGAGAGACCCCAAAATGACTGGAATCCAGGGCATACGAGTGATATCAAAACATAATTGTTCCTGGTGGTGATGGACCCATAAGGTGAGTGGCCGTGTTTCCTGTGCAACAGGTCCTGACCAAAGCAGTTGTCCGTCTACTGAAGCAGAGGACTCCGCTACAACATCAGGGGAGGAGGGGTCTATGGGAAGATCTTTTTTAGACAGACGTACAAAAACCAGGGCGAGGGAGAACATTTCCTACAACCAGTCCAAATGAGGAAGGAAGAGGACCTAGTGGTTAATTTGACAACCAGGAATTTTTCAAGAGACATTATAGACTCTTTAAACATGGGACCAGGGTTTGTGTTCACGCCAAGATACAATGCTTTTCAGGTTAGAGTGGATATCTTTAAGCTCATTTGGACTTTAAAATTAAAATGTTTTTTTGAAGGTTCTAATTTTGTTGACATCAATTTGTTTAAAAGCAAGTCTCAGTTTATCCCGCAGGTTTACCACCCATCTATTATTGTTTTTGAAAGGAGAGTTTTGGAGGATATTGGTCAATTAGAACAATGGAACTCCCCCTTGAGATATAACTTAACCAAATCACAATGGGAAAGTTTAAATGAGATATCAGAACAGAAAGAATTAGTCATTAAAAATGCTGATAAGGGAAATTATGAGACAGGAGATAAGCAATTTTATATGCAAACGGATCATGATCCAATGGGAGAGGTTTTTAGGCTGATCCAGGTAACTGTAAGGGAGACATTTCTCCTTGATTACATTTCTGAGCACACAGCAGAGTATCTACAGAAAACATACTCCAGGGTTCCTATTTTCTATAATTTACCAAAAATCCATAAGCAAGGATTCCCACCACCAGGCCGTCCCATAGTCTCGGAAACTAACTCTATTTTTGAGCCACTATTCAAATATGTGGACTCGTTTCTACAACCATTTGTAGGTACCCTTCCCACGTACCTCAAAGACACTAGAGATTTTATAAGTAAAGTGGAAGGCTTAGCGGTCCCGGAGGGAACCACTCTGGTTACGATGGATGTCAGTTCACTCTACACTAACATTCCCCATGAGGAAGCGAGGATGTGTCTTCTTAGGACTTTGGAGAAATGGGAAACCCTCCTTCCCCTCTACACATTTTTTGTTAGACTTAGTTGACATTATTTTTTAAAAAAGTTTATTTCGTTTTGGAGATGTGTTCTATTGGCAAATTAAAAGGGTAGCTATGGGGAGCGCCTTTGCACCTAGCGTAGCAAATCTATTTTTGGGAGATTTTGAAGAAAAATGGATTTTAAATAACAACAATAACCCCTTCTTTGATCACATAATTTTCTTTAAGAGGTACATTGATTATTTGTTTATGTTAATTAATGACTGTAAGATCATAGGACCATATGTAGAGTGCCTGAACACTTTTCACAATTCTATCAAATTTGTGTACAAATCTGATGTTGCGAGGATTAATTTTTTGGACACCACAGTTTTTGTTCGTAATAATAAATTGGCAGTATGTCCCTTTAATAAGGATACTGACAGGAACTCCTATCTTCACTACAAATCACATCATGTTCAACACCTCAAATCTAATTTACCTTATGGGCAGTTCCTCAGAATTAAAAGGAACTCCACTTATAATGAAGATTTTGAGAAAGAGTCAGATAGACTTAGCATGTTACTTAGGGCACGAGGATACCCGGGACAGATTATAGAGGCAGCTCGGTTTAGGGCTAGGCGTAGGGATCGGGTAGATTTACTGAAAGAAAGGGAGCAGAAGGCAGCAGAGGATAGGATTTATTGGGCGTTGGATTTTAATATGAGGGCTTATACCATTAAGAAAATTGTACTGAGACATTGGCACATCTTAAATGACATCCCGATGTGCAAAGACCCTCCCTATGTGGGTTTTCGGAGAACCACTAATATACGTGACAAGATCATTAGGGCAGATCTATTTAGCAACAGGAGAGACAGTTCCCTGCCGAGGGGCCAAATTGCCTGGCATGTCCACAAATGTGGGAAACTAAGGTGTTGTTTTTCCCAGAAGTAAATTTCAGAAAATAATTAACCCATTTTTCAACATGTTCTACAAAGGGGGTTGTCTACCTTTTGATCTGTAGTTGTGGATTGCCCAATCCACATGAGCGTTAAAAACACATGTACTGGAGCATAAGTCTCGCCTCAGGCACAGATGTATGGAAGCTCCACTTGTATCGCATTTTTTAGAATATAATCATAGTCCTGAGGACTTTAAATGCGTTACGTGGGAAGTAATTCGTCCCAAGCCTTATGAGATCATTGATATACGGAAATTACTGTTGCAAAGGGAGGCGTACTGGTGTTTTAGATTCAACACCTGCCAACCAGCTGGACTTAATATGTCAATAGACCTGGCTAGCTTTCTGTAAGCACTTAGGCGAAGAATACAAACTGGGTGATTCTCGTCTCTTAATACATGTCGTTTTGTAGTGGTAAGAATGGGTGGAGTTTTTTACTACTTGGACTGCAGGGTTGCTGTTAGTGGTCCCTTTTCACATGCAGGTTCCCTTAGGACGTTTAGTGATTAGCATTTAGAGCATGAGGTATCTTTAAGAAACAAATATAAAAGACTATGGTAATGGGTACCAGATAAGGCTGAGGAGCCCGCATTTACACTTTGGTCTGATATACAACAGGAATGAACACTACAAACGTTTAGGGTAAGAGTTTTTTTTATTGAAATTGTTAAATAACCTTGGCAAATGTGTTGTTAGTATGAAATGAATTATGTACATGACCACAGTGATCTAATATGAAATTTTATTGTAGATTTATGAAGAACCCATTTGAAATATTTGTGACTGTATGAGGGCACTTCTTTATGTATGTATTCAAGTGATTTTTAATTACAATTATGATTGTAGCAAGGTATATTGTTCTGAAATAACTGTAAGAATGTTTCTTGTTAGGAGTTTTGATGTGTGAGGAAGTCATCACGAAACGGAACACCAACTCCGGGGAATTTTGTCCATCACCTATAGATTATCTGGAATAAACAATGTTACTGTTAATGTATATTTTGTAATTTTGTACTCACTTGGAAGATTATTAGTATTACAATTGCATACTTGCAGTAGTTCTCATTTTTTCTAGCTTATTGATACTGCAACCCCCTACCTGCGTGTAAATTCAGTGAAAGCAAACTCCAAAACGTGGACTGGATTATTTCTGAACTCTGCCAACAATTAGGACTGGTGTTATTTGGAATTGGGGGTGAGCAACTCAGTGGCCAAATTGCATACAACACCAAATTATTCCATATGGTAAGAACAAAGAGGATTGTGAGGAATTCCAAAATGATGTCTCCAAACTGGGAGGTGATAATGTGGCAAATGAGATTCAATATCATACATATTAGGATGAAAAATCTTAACTTGAAATATAAACTGTTTGAGTCTGAACTGGTAGTTGCTATCTAAGAAAGTGATCTTGGGGTTGCTTGATTTAAAAAACTTTATTTATTGTGTGGGAGCAGTGAAATGGGGGAATTCCATAACAGGGATTATTTAGAAAGGGTTTGAGAACAAGACAGAAGGTATTGTAATGACCTCATATATACCTGTAGGTGGGGTCCTTTGAGAATCGCAGGGAGAGGGATTCATTCCCATCTCCAGCTTTGCAGCAGCAGTGGCATCCCCCATCATGCCCAACCCCAGATTTACCATGGCAGCAGCAGGTGCTCGTCAGCCCACCCAGCCCTAACTTTTGGTGCCTCAGTGGCCTGGCCACAGTGGAGGAGCAGAAGCTTCGTCTGTGCTTGTACAGACAACGCTCTTAATTTGGGGGGATTTAACCCTCCCTCCATTTTTTTCCAGTTTTCAGATTTATTTGTCAGTGTGGCCCTGATCTGCATATTTAAGTATCTGCAGATGGTGTCATCCTTTGCTATTAGAATATATGCTATGATGATAATGGTATGGCCTCATTTGGAATCCATTATACCAGGTATATCCAACAGGTAGATCGTGATATACCAGTAGATCGCGGAGGGGTCAGAGGTAGATCACCAGCTCCACTCGGTCTCCTGGTTTTCTGGACAGGTGTTTGGGGTTTTTTGATGATTGTTTGGTGGTATTTGATTATTGGTGCCAGTATGATGAATTCTTATTTTTACTTTTAGAACTGCATGTGTGGTTTTCGCATCATCCAGAGGTCTTCAGTTCCTGTTGACCTTTAATACTTTGGGACAGTGACAGTTTTGGACCAATTTTTTTTTTTTGGGGGGGCAACTTTAGTGGGTTAAAATCAAATTTGAAACTAATTTGAAACTTTATTTTCATGGTGGTAGCTCACTGGCACTTTTAGCCAGAAAAAAATAGATCACTACCTGTTCGAAGTTAGACATGCCTGCTTTATACAGTTCTATTTGGAACTGGAAAGGGTACAACAAAAGGTGGGTGTTGACCAGAGACAGGGTTTTTTAGCAGCAGCAATTTGCCTGTAGAATGCCTTCCCCTTGAGGCTCACCTGGTGCCTAACTTACTCTTTTAGGTGCCAAGTAAATTTAGATTTAGAACAGACAACAGGAAGTATTTCTTCAAAGAGTGATTGGCTTGCAGAATTCTGAGCTACGGGATGTGGTTAAAGCTGCTAATTAAGTTCATTTTTAAAAGGAATGATACAAATTTCTGAAGGAAATATCTTTGTTTCTATTAGCCATGATGACTAAATGAAACCTTCCTGTTCAGAGGCCTTCTGAATACTTGCAGGCCTTCTGTGGGCATCTGTTTGGCCACTGGGTGATGTTGGACTAGATGGATCATTGTGGTCTGATCCAGCAGTGCTTGGCAGATAACAACTGGAAGAAAATATTGGATTTCACAGATGACATTGCCTCTTTAAAAGGGGATGCTGATGTGTCGATTAGTTTTTTTTTTAACATGGATGCTTAGGCAAGCAAAGCCATTTTAAGGAAAAAAAATGTCTCTCCCCTTTCTATTTGAAAATATATTTGTTTGTATTTAAACAAATGGATCAGTTAAGGATAATTTCACCGTATGGTCTCAATTTGCATTCAGTGTTCCTTATCTGTTTCATTAATGGAGCTGCTGCAGTTATCTATACAAATTCCAGCTCCAATCCTAATGATGAGAAATGCTTCAGCACCTCATCATTATACAGAAGCTGCAGTGGGAACAGACTGTTTATTGCTTTCCAAATCAGCTCTGTACAGCCCTTTCCCCATATGCTACGCAGAGACCTGCCAGTTATTTGCCTTGCTTTCCTTTCTCATTGCCATAGAACAAAAGCTGCAGTGATCTGACCAGACCCCCCTGGGAGAAAAGGCTAGTGAATTCAGATTTCCTGGCTGAAGCTAGAATATGTAAGAATTGGAATTCTCACAGCTTTTATTCACAAGATTGTGGATGTCTAATAAAGAGTCAGTAGAAGTCTTAGCGTTTGATCTCGAAGAGAAGAGACATTCACAGCAGATTATGCTGTGGATTCATTTGCCTCAGTCCCCATTAACTTCAAATGAGGACCAAGGCACAATTGGCCGGTGCCCGCCCCCCCCCCCCTTGCCACTGGCAGGGGATGGGGGGTAGGGTTGTCAGATCCAGTTTCAGAAACTCCTGGAGATTTGGGGATGGAGCCTAGGGAGGAGAGGGACCTTAGTGGAGTACAATGCCATTGAGTCCACCCTCCAATCAGGAGATGACTTGTAATTCCTGGTGATCCCCAGGACCCACCTGGAAGCTGGCACTACTACTATCCACAAATCTGGTCAGCCAATCTGGGCAATCCCAATGATAGGATAGAAACTATGATTAGTTGTGAATTGAGTCAGTCAATTAAAAGACCTCTGCAGAATCTCCACCAAGCCTTTTCTTCAAAAGACATTTCCTCAATCTCAGTTCTCAAAGCTATTCCTGCCACACATCTTGGAATTCCCAGCATATTGTATAAAAGCTTAGTAATAGCTCATCAATATTATCTGTTACCACACTAATCCAAACCCCTACAGCATACAATAAGTGCCCAGAGAAAGCTTTAACACCTTAATAAAGGTGATAGATATTTGATGGTACACCTATCTACGGCAGCAAGAATATTATATGCAAAATATTGGAAACAAATGGAAACACCAAAGAAGCAAGAATATGTGAATAAACTGTTGGAACTGGCTGAAAATGACAAACTGTCATCGTTGATGAGAGGGACAACAGACCCAACATTTCAAAAGACGTGGAAAAAACTGTATGATTGGTACAATATAAATGTATAGCTTAAAGTAATGAAATTTTTGGTATTATTAATCTTTTTTAGTTAAATAGAAACTATGGTAAAAAGATAAGAGTATACAGAAACTTAAGCAAACTTATAGAAATTCTTTAAATATGGTAATAGAGTTATAAGAAAATATACTGATCTCTTTGTATGTTTTATGTGTGTAAGTGGATGTTTGTTATGTTGTATGTTTGTTGGTGCATAATATGAAAAACAATAAAAGTGTACCTTATGGGTACTAAAAAAAAAAGTGTCCAGAAACGTTAGCATTAAATGCTTTAACTGCTGCAGGAACATATTGTTCACCAGAGGAATAATAATATCTTGAAATAGCCCTCCCAGTACTCATGACTATTCTTATAACAGAGTTTAAATGCACTCTCCAAGACAAATTCGCTTAAAATAGAACTCCTAAGTATTTAAATTGCTCTACTTGCTCCATAGACTGACCTGCTCCTGCCCACTTATATTTTCTCGCCTGTCATTTTTTACTAAAGAGAAGGACCTTTGATGTTGAAACATTAAAAGTCAGAGGTGTTGAACTCATTTGTTACGAGGGCCGGATCTGGCATAAATGTCACTTTGTCAGGCTGGGCCACATGTGCCATAAAATGTAACATGAGGTTGGAGATATAAACTTTATAAAGATTATTTCAGATGCTGAATGGCAATAGCAGGCTTGATTGGATTAGGTGTGATATACAGAGGGGTAGTAGTAAGCATGGAGTTATCAGCATTGGTAATGAGACAGGAAACCTAGGTCTCAGTTTGGTCCAGGAGGATTCGGTCTGGGAGGATGCAAAGAATAAATGGAAATAAGTCTACAGAAGTGAGCAGTGTCTCATGAAAGCTCATCCCCTGCCACAATTGTTTTAGTCTTTAAGGTGCTATTGGACTCTTGCTCGTTTCTACTGCAACAGAAAGACTAACATGGCTACCCATCTTGATCTATCTAAAGAAGTGAGCAGTGACTCATGAAAGCTCGGACCTTACCACAGATTTTGTTAGTCTTTAAGGTGCTACTGGACTCTTACTTTTTCTACTGCTATTAGAAACCACAGCGTTCGAAAACAAGTGGGAGAACATTTTAACCTTGCAGGACATTCAGTTGCTGACCTAAGAGTAGCAGTTCTCTTACAAAGGAATTTCAAAGGGAGATTAGAAAGAAAGACTGCTGAATTGCAACCGATAATGAAGATAAAGAAAATACATCCTCCTGAACTAAACTGAGACCTAGATTTCTTCTCTTTTTACCAATGCCTGCTATTGTCATTTGGGGTCTGAAATCAACTCCATGTTCCCGCTCCTCTGCATCCGTCTGATCTGGAAGCAGGCGCCGACGAAGCTGGTCGATGTGCCACCCTGGTCGATGTGCCACCGCAGGACTTGCCCATCCTCTGTTGACACCTCGTACATCACGGTGCCTGTGGGGCGGATGATGCGGCCCGCAACCCATTCCGGCCCTCTTCCAAAGTTCCTTGCGAAGACAGGGTCCTCTGGGAAGAAGCTGCGGGGTGCTTTTCTCTGTTCTGGGTCGTTCCGTGGCTCCGGGGCCTTGTCGGGGTGCAGCCGGTCCAGCAGGTTGGTTGGCCTCCGGCCCATGAGAAGTTCGGCTGGGCAGCGCCCACTTACTGGGTTGGGGGTTGTCCTTTGCGCCAGGAGGAAACAGGCGATGCGGCGTTCCCAGTCCCCCTCCGTCAGGCGGCTTAACGCTTCCTTAGCTGTCCGGACCATCCTCTCTGCCTGACCGTTCGTTGCAGGGTGGAAAGGCGCCGACCTGATGTGTTTGATCAGGTTGCTGCTCAGGAATTGCTGGAACTCCTCTGACGTGAACGCCGTCCCATTGTCCAAGATGATGGTGTCAGGGAGTCCGTGGGTGGCGAAGATTTTCCGGAGGGCCCTTATGGTCGCTTTAGTGGATGTAGTCGAGACGGGGCTTATCTCCAGCCACTTCGAGTAGGAGTCCACTGTTACCAGGAACAACAGTCCCTGGAATGATCCGGCGAAGTCTATGTGTAGCCGAGACCAAGGGGTTCGTGTGGACTCCCACGACTGTGCTGGCGCCCCCTGGGGGCTGGGTCGGACGGCCTGGCAGGTCTGGCAGCGCTTCACCCAAGCTTCGACTTCCCCATCGATGCCTGGCCACCACACGTAGCTCCTCGTGACGGCTTTCATCCTGACGATGCCTGGGTGCGCTTCATGCAGGGCCTTGAGGACCTTTAGCTGGAGGGCGCCAGGGACCACAACTCTGTCGCCCCACAGCAAGCAGCCTTTGTGTGCCGACAGCTCGTCTCGGTGGGCCGTGAATGCCGTGAACTTGGGCCCCTCAGTTTTCCCTGGCCACCCCCTCACCACCCAGCCCAGCACCCGGGATATGATGGGGTCCCGGGCCGAGCGGCGAGCAATGTCCGCAGCCTGTAGGGGTGTTTCTGGCAGACCCTCCATCTGAAGGACGAGGTGCGCAGGGGCTGGGTCCTCCACCCCCTCCGGAAGGGGCAGACGGCTCAGTGTGTCCGCGTGGCACATTGCCTTTCCGGGGCGGTGCTCTAGCTTGTACTCGTAGGCCGCCAAGAAGATGGAACATCACAAGACCCGGGGAGATATGATCTGGGGCATCCGACGATCTGGCGCAAAAAGTCCAAGTGGCGATGGTGAATGGCCGGCCATATACGAAGTCGTGGAAGTTCTTGACCCCTGCAACAATGGCTAGACCTTCCCGATCAATCTGGGCGTAGTTCCGCTCGGCCGCTGATAGGGTGCGCGAGTAATACGCCACCGGGACCTCCCGGCCATCAGGGAGGTGATGCGCCAGTACCGCCCCAATGCCGTAAGGGGAGGCGTCGCACGCCAAGACGACCGGCAGAGCCTCGTTGAAATGGGCCAGGACCGGGTTCGAGATCAAGAGTTCCTTGACGTTCCGGAAAGCGGCCACCTGGTGGGGCCCCCATACCCAGGGGGCCTGCTTGTCAAGAAGGCGGTGTAGGGGTTCCGCTACCGCTGCCTTGTGGGGCAGAAAGGCGTGGTAAAAATTGAGGATCCCTAAGAACGCCTGCAACTCTGCTTTGGATTTTGGGGGTGGGGCCTCCACAATAGCCTTGACCTTGTCCCTGGTCGGGTGGAGGCCGTCCGTGTCTACCGTGAACCCCAGGAAATCCACTGATGGCACCCCCAACCGGCACTTGTCTAGCTTCACTTTCAGTCCCGCCTCCTGGAAACGCTGGAGCACCGTGCGGAGGCGGTCCGCGAAGTCGGCCGGCGTTGCAGCGGCAATCAGCACATCATCGAAGAAGGGGGTGACGCCGGGGATTCCTTTAAGCAAAGAGTCCATCAGTTGTTGAAAAAGCCCCGGTGCCACGCTCACCCCGAATTGTAGCCGCTTGACCCGAAACGCCCCCCTGTGGGTCACAATCATTTGCGCCTCAGCAGTCACCTCATCTACCGGCAACTGCTGATAAGCCTGGGCGAGATCCAGTTTGCCAAATATCTTCGCTCCACCCAAGGTGGCCAGTACGTGGCTGACTACCGGGACCGGATACGCGTGGTCCTGTAGTGCCTTGTTCAGCGTACATTTATAGTCCGCGCAGATGCGGACCCCCCATTCGGCTTTTCCACCACAACTATTGGGGTCTCCCACGCCGCGTGGGAGACCGGTTCCAGGATGCCCTGAGCTACAAGGCGATCTAGTTCCATGTCAATTTTAGGCTTGACCGACAGCGTAACTGTCCTGGCGCGCATGCGAATGGGGGCCACCTTGGGGTCTAGCCGTAGGGACACCGGGGGGCCTGTATATCTGCCCAGGGAGTTGTCGAAAACGGCAGGAAACTCCCCACATATCTCCTTGTAGTCCTGGGCCGAGCAAAGCTGGACACCCTCGACTGAAATCCCCAGGGGCTCAAACCAGGCGTGACCCAACAAGCTGACCAGGTCTCCCTTCACCACTATTAAGTCTAGCCGGCTCTGGAACTTTCCGTACTGCACCCGAAACGTCCCAACCCCTTTTATCGGCACCCGGTTCCGCTGAAAGTCCATGAGCGTGATGGGGGATGCTCGCAATCGGGGTCCCCCCCTTGGGCATAAGCGCTTCAGCGTGGCCTCGGAAATTATAGAAGCCGCCGAGCTCGAGTCTATTTCCATGGTGCAAGGGAACCCCTCAATAATTACGGTGGCCAAGATTTTAGGGGCAGGGGATTTACCAGGGAGTTGAAGTACCTTTTCTGCTGTCTGCGTGAGGTGGTAGAGTTCTTCGGCCACTCTCTCTCTCTCTGGCTGTTTCCATCCACTTTTCTTTCCTCCAAAAGGGGGAGGCGCCCTTAGCCAATCAAGGGAAGGGAGGTGAAACAGAAAGCAGGAGAAGAGAGAGCTGGGGAAAAGCAAGCTGTGATGCAGAAACAAGGAAGCTGGAAGCAGGAAGCAGACATGAGCCAGTTGCTTGTGGGCTGGATAGCAGCCCTGCAGGGGCCAGTTCCAGCGCGTGGTCTGTGTGTTTGACACCCCTGACTTAGGCTGTCTTTTGGAGCAATACTCTGAGAAGGAGGCTATATGTTTAACATAAGAACATAAGAGATGCCAATGTTGGATCAGGCCAAAGGCCAATCCAGTCCAACACTCTGTATCACACAGTGGCCAGAAATACCAGTGCCATCAGGAGGTCCACCAGTGGGGCCAGGACATTAGAAGCCCTCCCACTGTTGACCCCCCAAGCACCAAGATGACAGAGTATCACTTGCCCCAGAGTCCCTATCTTTACCTTGTGGCTAATAGCCACTGATGGACCTCTGCTCCATGTGCTTATCTAATTCCCTTTTGAAGCCGTCCATGCTTGTAGCCGTCACCACCTCCTGTGGCAGTGAATTCCATGTATTAATCACTCTTTGGGTGAAGAAGTACTTCCTTTTATCCGTTCTAACGCGACCGCTCAGCAGTTTCATGGAGTGCCCACGAGTTCTTGTATTGTGAGAAAGGGAGAAAAGTACCTCTTTCTCTACCTGCTCTTTCCCATGCATAATCTTGTAAACCTCAGTCATGTCACCCCTCAGTCGTCATTTCTCCAAGCTAAAGAGCCCTAAGCGCCTTAACCTTTCCTCATAGGGAAAGTGTTCCAACCCTTTTATCATTCGAGTTGCCCTTTTCTGCACTTTTTCCAAAGCGATAATATCCTTTTTAAGGTGTGGTGACCAGAACTGCACACAGTATTCCAAATGAGGTCGCACAATTGATTTATATAAGAGGAGACCAGCTGAGCTCTGAGCAGGAGCAGGAGAGAGAGCTGTGAGAGAGGTGAGTGGGTTTCTTTTACTTGCTTTCAGCTGAGAGAATTCAGCTAAGGATATTTTGTGGGAAAACTGTGTTTAGCAGTGTGTGGAAGCACTTAGAGTTCTTGCAGAGTCCTGGCTGATTGAGTGTGGGAGAGGAACGGGCATTGTTTGACTGGGATTGCCTGTAATTGAGAGGAAGTGGAAGGGGCATTGTTTTGCCTGTGATTGAGTGCCTGGGTGAATTTGAATTTGAATAGCTGCTGCCTGACCTCTGCTGGGGGAGGCCTCTATTTAAGGAAGCACCTTGCCAGAGGCAGAGGAGACCAGCTGAGCTCTGAGCAGGAGCAGGAGAGAGAGCTGTGAGAGAGGTGAGTGGGTTTCTTTTACTTGCTTTCAGCTGAGAGAATTCAGCTAAGGATATTTTGTGGGAAAACTGTGTTTAGCAGTGTGTGGAAGCACTTAGAGTTCTTGCAGAGTCCTGGCTGATTGAGTGTGGGAGAGGAACGGGCATTGTTTGACTGGGATTGCCTGTAATTGAGAGGAAGTGGAAGGGGCATTGTTTTGCCTGTGATTGAGTGCCTGGGTGAATTTGAATTTGAATAGCTGCTGCCTGACCTCTGCTGGGGGAGGCCTCTATTTAAGGAAGCACCTTGGCAGAGGCACGAGCCTCTGGCACGAGCCGAAGGGTGAGCTAAAGGGCTCTTTGCCTGTGGCTCTTAGCCTAGGGACTCTTAGACTAGGGGCGCTGTAAGAAGCCCAAAAAGAGCCAGAAAGACAAGGCCCTAGGCTCTTTGTCTTTCCCGTAAAATAATTTGACTTGATAACAAAACCCACATAAATACCAAGGGTTTAAAAGGGGGATTATATTTATTTATTTTAAAAGAATTATGAAGCCAGAATGCCAGCAGGGGGTTGGGGGCTATCCAGTGTTTTGCACGGAGTGTCACATGTATGACTATCTGCCCACTGGGCAGAAGTCTTGGGTGTGTCCTCGGTGCAAGGAGCTCCTGGTTCTCAGGGAACGTGTGTGCTCCCTTGAGGCCAAGGTGGCTGACCTGGAGAAGCAGAGACAGTCAGCTAGGCACACAGAAAAGACTCTCGGGGACTTGTTAGCTTCGTCCCACTCTGGATCTGGCAGCCCCGCTGCTGTCAGGGAGCATGAGGGTCTAGGGGAAACAGGGCACCATGCTGAGGATAAGGGGAATGTGCCCTCAGAAGGGACCTCTTCCCCAGCTGGTGAGCGGCTCTCCTTTTGCACCAAGGAACCATCCCTGGGCAGGGTGGGAGGGGGGCTCTTGGTAGTGGGTGATTCGATCCTTAGGCAGGTAGACAGCTGGGTGGCGAACCCGCATACTGACCGTATGGTGACTTGCCTGCCTGGTGCGAAGGTAGCGGACATTACGCGTGTTTTAGATAGGCTGGTAGATAGTGCTGGGGAGGAGCCAGTGGTCGTGGTGCATGTCGGCACCAACGATGTGGGTAAATGCAGTCGTGAGGTCCTGGAGGAGAAATTTAGGCTGCTGGGCAGGAAACTTAGGTCCAGGACCTCCAAGGTAGCCTTCTCAGAAGTGCTACCTGTTCCACGCGCAGGGCTGGAGAGATAGGCACAGATCAGGAGTCTCAATGCGTGGATGAGACGATGGTGTAGGAGGGAAGGGTTCAGGTTTGTTAGGCACTGGGATGCTTTTTGGAACAAGAGGGAGCTGTACAGGCGAGACGGTCTCCACTTGTCCCGAGAAGGAACCAGGCTGCTGGCGCTTAAAATCAAAAAGGCAGCAGAGCAGTTTTTAAACTGAATATTGGGGGAAAGCCGCAAACCACAGATCTTAAGAGAAGCTGTATCATTGTTGCGTACTGGGTTCGACACATAGAGAAGACAGATGCTCAGTGATTAACAGCTCATAATTTACTGGTACACAACACAATACACTATACCGGCTGGGGCGGCCAACTATATACAGTACAGGGGTCACACCCACCAGTCCCATTGGAAGGTTTGAACTTCCCGCCACAGTTCCGATAGGTGCTAACTGGGAGGCTCAGGATCCTAGTCCGTATTGTTCTTATGGAGCCAAGCTTGGATTGTATACCGCTGGTGCCTAGTGCCTGTCAGTGGACATAACACCCCTCCCCCCATAGTGCGAGCCCAGCCTAGGTGACATAGTCTTTGAGATAGGCTGGGGGTCGGTGCTTTCGCATGGAACGCCTTGAAGCAGGAACTGGGGTGTTGGAAGCCCTAGCTGGTGGAGTTACCGGTGCGCTCGACTGCAGTGGTGGAGGAGCCTTTTCCAGCGCCGGGGCAGGGGCAGGCAGCCCGGTGTCAGGCTGTGTCCCGGGGATGGGAACCTGCTCCTGCAAACTGCCATTGGCGGTTTTGCGGTCGAGGCTGTCTGGCAGGTCTGCGTCACGGTTACCTGGAGCAGGGGCATTCTTCGAAGCTGGGAGCAGGCACTGTCTCAGCTGGTCGACATGCTGCTGCAGGACCTGGCTGTCTTCCGTGGAAACCTTGTAGGACATGGGACTGGTGGCGTGGAGTATTCGGCCAGCTAGCTATGGGGAGCCCTTCCCATAGTTCCGGAAGTATACTGTGTCCTCCAGGAAGAACCCGCTGGGCACCTCCCTCTGTTCGGACAGACTGTGTGACTCTGGGGCCCTATCTGGATGTAGTCTGTCCAAGAGAATTGTGGGCCACTGGCCCATCAGGAGTTCTGCTGGGCAGCGGCCGTTGACCGGGTTGGGAGTGGTCCGTTGTACTAAGAGGAAACAGGTCAGATGGAACTCCCAGTCCCCCTCTGTCAGGCGGCTCAGGGCTTTAGCGGTGCGCACCATCCGTTCCACCTGCCCATTGGTGGCAGGGTGGAACAGGGCTGACCTCATGTGCCAGATCAGGTTGCTGCAGAGGAACTCCTGGAACTCTTCGGATGTGAATGCTGACCTGTTGTCTAAGACGATGGTGTCGGGCAGTCCGTGGGTTGCGAAGATCTGATGAAGGGCCCGGATGGTGGCCTTGGAGGTGGTGGCAGAGACGGGGCTTATCTCCAGCCACTTCGAGTAGGAGTTGACCATGACCAGAAATAGCAATCCGTGGAATGGTCCACCAAAATCGACATGGAGCCTTGACCACAGTGTCCTAGTGGACCCCCAAGATTGTGTGGGTGCGCTCGGCAGAGACAGCTGGACAGCTTGGCACATTTGGCAGCGCTTCACCCAAGCCTCCACTTCTGCATCCATTCCCGGCCACCATACGTAACTCCTGACCAGGGCTTTCATGCAGACGATCCCTGGGTGGGCTTCATGTAGGGCTTTTAGGACTTGGTTACACAGGGTGCCAGGTACCACTCTGTCTCTCCACAGTAGGAATCCCTTGTGTGTGGACAATTCATCCCTGCGCATTGTGTAGGCCATGAACTCGGGGCCCGCTGCAGCCACGGGCCACCCCTCACCACCCAGCTCAGAACTCGGGAGAGGATCGGGTCCCTGGCCAAGCGGCAAGCAACGTCCCTAGCCTGAAGGGGAGACTCGGGGAGGTCCTCGACCTGCAGGATGTGGGGCACCGGAGCTGGGTTGGCCTCGATGGACAGCAGGGGTAGGCAGCTATAGGCGTCGGCATGACCCATAGCCTTCCTGGGGCAGTGCTCGAGGGTGTAGTTGTAGCTGGACAGAAAAATGGACCACTGGAGGACCCGCGGCAAGAGAACCTGTGGTGTCTGCCAGTCTGCAGCGAAGAGGCCGAGAAGTGGGTGATGGTCTGTGGCAATGGTGAAGGGCCGGCCGTAGACGAAGTCATGGAACTTCTTTATGCCCACCCCGATTGCGAGACCCTCATGGTCAATCAGGGCATAGTTCTGCTCCGCCGCCAACAGTGTCTGGGAGTAGTACGCGACGGGCACCTCCCGCCTGTTCGGGAGCCGGAGGGCCAACATAGTACTTACGCCATAGGGGGAAGTGTCACAGGCCAGAAGCAAAATCCGCCAGGACTTTATTAGAGACAAGCAGCACTTTGACACTCTTGAATGAGGTGGCTTGGCGGGGGCCCCAAGACCAGGGGGCCTGCTTGTCCAGGAGGTGGTGCAAGGGCTCCGCGACCACTGCCTTGTGGGGGAGAGCGATAGTTCAAGAGCCCCAGCAATGCCTGGAGCTCCATCTTAAATTTGGGCGGGGGAGCCTCGACGATGGCCTTCACCTTTTCCCTAGCAAGATGGAGGCTGTCTGCCTTGACTGTGAAGCCCAGGAAATCAATGGATGGAACCCCCAGCAGGCACTTCTCCCACTTCACTTTCAGCCCGGCCTCACGAAAGCGGCGGAGGACGGTGCACAGTCTGGAGGCGGACTCAACTGGCGTAGCTGCGGCGATCAGCACATCATCGTGATGCCCGGGATCCCTTTCAAAAGGGAGTCCATCATATATTGAAAAAGCCCCAGGGCCACACTGATCCCAAACTGCAGTCTCTTTACCTTAAAAGCCCCCCTATGAGTCACGATGGTTTGCACAGCAGCGGTCGCCTCATCAACCGGGAGCTGTTGGTAAGCCTGGGCGAGATCGAGTTTGCCAAAGATCTTCACCCCCACCAAAGTGGCTAGCACGTGGCTTACTACTGGGACCAGATAGTCCTGAAGTGCCTTATTTAACGTGCACTTGTAATCCGCACAGATGTTGACGTCCCGATTCAGCTTAACTGAGGTGACTATGGGGCGTGGGACATGGCGTGGGAGACCAGTTCCAGGACTCCTTGTTCTATGAGACGGTCCAGTTCTATGTCTATTTTCAGTTTCAGTGTGAATGGGACTTTCCTGGAATGCATGCGAATGGAGGCCATGTGGGGATCGAGCTGCAGGGACATGGGGGGACCGGTGTAGCACCCCAGAGTCCCATCGTAGACAGCCGGGAACTTCCGGCAGACCTCGCCGAAGTCCTGCGGGGCGCAGAGCTGCACTCCTGTGATTGAGATTCCCAACAGGCTGAACCATGCACGGCCCAATAGACTGACCCGGTTGCCCTTGACCACTATCAAGTCCAAGTAATCGTCAAACCCCTGGTACTGGACCCGAAAACTCCCCACACCCCGTATTCAGTTCCACTGAAAATCCATTAGGGTCATGGGAGATGGGTGTAGGCGGGGCCCCCCATTTGGACACAGTCTCTTAAGGGTCTCCTTCGAAATGATGGAGGCTGTGGAGCTGGAATCCAGCTCCATAGAACAAGGGGACCCCTCTATCTTGACCCAGACCTGGATTTTAGGGGTTGAGGTCTGGCTATGGAGTCGAAGTACCTGTTCCTCTGGTCGGCTTGCTAGGAGGTAGAACTCTTCTTGGGATGCGTCATCCTTCTAGTGAGCAGCAGACCTGCAGTCCCACTGGGGTTGTGACGGCGGGGCTCAGGACCCCCGGGAGCAGCAGGCCCGGGCGATGTGGCCCTTGCAGTCGCAGCTCCGGCATATGGCATCCCTGAAGCGGCAAGTATTCTGGTCATGCTGGTCTCCACAGCTGGCACACTCCTGCCGACCGGACTCTTTGGCATGAGTGGAGTGAGGTGCAGGCTCTGGGTCACGTCTCTGGCCGGAATGCTGGGTCTGGTGTACCTCTTCCTCCTCTCAGTCTATGGGGTCAGTGCTAGTCCAGTGTGCAGAGGTTGATATGGCAGGGTGGGACCTCTCCCAAGCCATGGCGGTGGAGAGGGCCAATGCAAGGGTGCACTTTTCCTCCTCCAGGGTCCGCTGCCGGAGCTTCTCGTCGTTGAACCCACAAACTAGTCTGTTGCGGAGGGTCGTGTCGAGTTGGGCTCTGAAAGTGCACTCCGAGGCGAGCCGGCAGAGCTCAGTCAGGTACACAGTGACAGACTCATGCGGTTGCTGTTGCCGGGAGTGGAAGGCTACGTGGCACGATCTCTGATGGCTGGGGGAAGAAGTGGTTCTGGAGCTTCTTGTTGATGTCCTCAAACGTGGCCTTGGACAGCTTGGTTGGAGAGAGCAAGTTGCGAGCCAGCTCCACGGTGGCGGGTCCGCATGAGCCGACAAGGAGGCCCTTCTTTCTTCATTCATCGGTGACCCCATAGAAGATCAGGATGGACTTGAGCCCCTCAACCCAGGCTTCCTAGTGATGTGGCTTGGTAGGGTCAAACGGAGGGACTAGTCCCACTCCCAGAGTGACTGCCATCGTGCTGTGGAGTTGTGGCGAGGAAGTGGCTTGTGGCGAGGAAGTGGCTTGTGCGCCTTCGGTGCTCATTGGTTGAAGCAGTGGCGGTTCCTGGCCTTCCTCTGATGCCTGGCAGCCCGGCCAGCTCAGCGGGATCCCACCTTCATCGCCATTGTTGCATACTGGGTTCGACACGTAGAGAAGACAGATGCTTAGTGATTAACAGCTCATAGTTTACTGGCACACAACACAACACACTATACTGGCTGGGGTGGCCAACTATATACAGTCCCGGGGGCACACCCACCAGTCCCATTGAAAGGTTTGAACTTCGCTCCACAATTCCAATCGATGCTCCCTCTTCCACTTTGTGAGCTACTGGCATTAAAGTTATGAGCAAGCAGTTTGGCTACCGCATAAATTACTTTGCTCTGGAGCCCTCCTTCCTGAGCTAAGATGAACATCTGTGAGTTGGAGGCTAAAAAACTGTGAGCTCACTCACACTAACTCAGCTTAGAGGGAACACTGGTTCCGATAGGTGCTAACTGGGAGGCTCGGGATCCTAGTCCCTACTGTTTGTACGGAGCCAAGCTCGGGTTGCATACCGCTGGCGCCTAGTGGTGGTCAGCGGACATAACAATCATCCATGCACAAAAAACACGGCAACTTAAGATGAGCAAGATAAAGTAGATGGAATTTCATCTCTGGAAATATAAGAGTTTAGATTACTGATAAAAAAAATAACAGTGGAGTGAGCTTACATCCTTGTTTCATTCCTCTGATCAATACAATAGCTCTAGTCAATTCACCAGATGGACCACATCTTACTTGATCTATAGACCAATCATATAATTGTTAAATCAAAAATAGGAGGAGCTCATCAATAGATGATTTCTTCAGTTTATTCCATAATCTCTGCCTAGACTTCTGTAAAATCCATAAAGGCCACAGCCAACATGCCATCCTTCGAGCTGGTATATTTATCTACAGTAACCTGAAGAGTATGGTAATAGTCAACTGTACTAACACCTCGGCAAAATCCAACTTTCTCTCATCCCACTTCATCCTCTACCCATGATATTAATTTTTTTTAACAACAATTTTATTGAGACAATGAAACATATAACAGGTAAGGCAGTGTAACATTATCTCTCTGTATAATAATTATGTTTTGGGGTGGCCCTTTGCAGCTCTCCCATTGGCTGTGCAATGCACTCCCTCAGCCATTGGCCCATCAGCCGCCACTCAAGAGTACTCGCATGCCATTGGCCGGGTGCTGGGTCTGCTCCTTTTCCCCACCCACTCCCCCTTCAGTCACTGTGTTCTGTCAGAATTACTCGCAAAAAGCTTTCTCTCTTGACGAAGACACTTCTCTTGCTTGCCTCTTGTGTGGAAGTTACTTTTCCCTCAGTGGCTGTTGGTAGGTGTAACGAAATGGCACTTACCTGTGTTTGTAAGATGGCTGCCATGTGGTTGTTTGTTTAAAATGTTCCCCCATAAGGTTTAATTGAGCTGTAGTTCCAGAGAGGGCCCTGCAGGGGTATCACTCACTGGGTTGAATGGGGCTTCCTCATCTGCGGGCCTACAATTTTCAGCTGCCCCAAGGCCAAAAAGTGTGGGAAAAGAGGGACTGTCCCAAGGGGCAGGGCAGCAAAGACAATTGCGTTTAACCCCTGTTGATTTATGTCCTGTTGGTTCATACTGTGTGTTTACTCTTACAGTTCTGCCTTATTCATTTAGTGTGTGTGTGCTCCATAATTGTGTAAATCTCTATATAATAATTCTCTTAGCGTATTGGCCATTTCCAGCTCTCCCATTGGCTGTGCAGTGTGGTTCCATCAGCCATTGGGCCATCAGCCACCACTCAAGAGTACTCATGTGCCATTGGCCGGGTGATGGGTCTACTCCTGTTCCCTGCCTACTCCCACTGCAGCCACCTTGCCTCTCAGAATAACTGGCAGATGGCTCTCTCTCCCTTGATGAAGACACTTCTGCTGCTTCCCTCAGTGGCTGTTGATAGGCAAACAAGCTTGGTTCAGTGTAACCCACTGCCAGCTTGGCCACTTTCCTGTCAGAATAAACTGAAAACTCTCTCCTGCTTGGCTCCACTATGGCTGGCTGGCAAATTAGGGGGGCCAGCAGCCATCAAACCATTCTCTTCAACCCCCTGCTGTGCAGCTGACTTTCCCCTAGGGTTGACTTTCTCCCGCTGTTACAATTGATCTCCAGATGACAGAGATCAGGGATCAGTCCCCCTGGAGAAAATGGCTGCTTTGGAGGGTAGATCCTATGGCATTATACCCTGCTCAGTCCTTCTGCCCCCCCCCAATGCTGCCCTCCACAGGATCCACCCCCCAAATCTCCAGGTATTTCCCTACTTAGAGCTGGCAACCCTACTTTCCCCTCAGTGCCTGTTGGTAGGCAACCAAGCTTGGTCCTGTCACCTATTTTGGCCTTTGGGAGAAAACTCATTGGGGCCAGTTCTGATAGGGTTGCCAACTCCAGGTGGGAAATTCCTGGAGATTTGAGGGATGGAGCCTGAAGAGGGTGAGGAGGGGTGGGACCTCAGAAAGGTACAATGCCATAGACTCGACCCATCAAACCAGCCATTCTATCCTGGGGAACAATTGTTGCCAATCTCCAGGTGGAAGCTGGAGATCAATCAGAATTACAACTGCTCTCCAGGAGGGAGGGGGAAGGAGATGGAAAGCTGAAGTCAGGGGGCAGATAACGGTAGGTTGATGGTTGGCTGGGAGGGAGATAGAGTTGCCAACTCCAGGTTGGGAAAGGAGTGGAGCCTGGAGAGGGTGAGGTTTGAGGAGGGGTGGGACCTCAGATAGGTACAATGCCATAGACCACCCTCCAAACTGGCCATTTCCTCATGGGGAACCATTGTTGCCAATCTCGTGGTGAGGGCTGGAGACCACTCAAAATTACAACTGCTCTTCAGGTTGTTCTGTTCCTCTTCAGTTCCTCTGGAGAAAATGGTGGACTCTGTGTCATTATACCCTGCTGAGGTCACCACAGCAAATTGACACTGTGTGCCCAAAACCGGGGCACTCTCCCAGAGCCTCCTTCCAGAGCTCATTGTATTTATTTCCACAACAGGCCTTATTCCTAGTTACAAATATAACAATTATAATAACAGTTCCATAACAATAACTCACATAGAGTTGTAAGATCCAGTAACAAACAGTAGACTACCATAGGTGTAGATCATCGATTATTTTTGGTATTTCCTCATGTTGATTTAGATATTGTAAGATAGGAAACCATATTGCAATAAAGTTAGAACTAGATGAAGTTGCTTGTGAATGTATGTCAGTAAGATTTTCTGTGATTTGAGCCATCATATACATATTCCAAATATTTGAATGCCAGAGTTGTCTAGATGGGCTCATTTTGTTTTTTCAATATAGTGCAACTGCATTTTTGGCTGCTGATAAAAGAATAGCAACTCTTTAAACAATACTTTTTGGACAGGAGTTGGATTTCCATCTACTCAAAATAATGTCTTCTATCATACATTGAATTGTTTGCCCAGTTATTTGTTTTATTTGAAGTATTATATCTTCCCAAAAGCTTTTCAATTTAGGACATTCTAGCCAACAGTAGATATAGGTTCCAATTTGGCCATATTGTTTCCAACATAATGGCTTTCCTGAATTCGTTATATAAGCTAATTTCTGCGGTGTGAGGTGCCAAAATGTGAGTATTTTAAAAGTTTGTAATTTTATATCTATTGTATTAGAATTAAATCGGAAGGATGTCCAGATCTGCTGCCATTGGTCCTCAGTTAAGGTTTCATTATATGCCATCTGGCTTGATATGTTAGTATATTCTTCCCATCTAAGGAAAGTAACATTAAGTACAACTTAGAAATTAAATGCTTTTTAGACGTTTGTGTATACTTATATACCTTTTCAATATCAGTCAAAGATTGTTTATAGATGTAAGGTACCTGGATTTGAGAACATAGCTGTTTAATTTGTAAATATTGAAACCAGGGTATTAGTGATCCTATTAACCCCCCCAACATTGGCTTACACATAAACCAATTTTTATATGTAATATCTTCAATAGTTATAAGGTTGGCTTTTTCCCATTTATCCTGATTGATTGGGAGGATCGGTGGTAATAGTGTTTTTTGATTAAAAAGTGTATGAAATCCAGGAATTTCTAGTACTAATTGTTTTCTTTTATTTTCCCAGATAGAGAGAGAAGATTGAAGAATTAAACTATCTTGGCTCTTATACGGTCATTCCAAAGGAGTTTGCCAAATAGTTTCTTGGATGGTATATAGGTAAGTATAATTTTGTTGTATTGTAGTCCAATCTATATATTGTTGATTACACAACATCTTGAGTATGTTTGTTAAATGTATTGCCTGATAATATACATTTAAATCAGGAAACCCTAAACCACACTGGTTTGTATGTCTACATAATGTGGTTGCACTAATTTGATGACATTTATAGGCCCAGAAAAACTTAAGTAGAGCTGTTTGCCATTTATTTAGTTGCATTATAGGAAGTTTTATCAGGAGCACCCTAGACGACAAGATAAATTTTGGAAGTATATATGTTTTTATAATATTAAGCCTATCATGACATGAAATTCTCATTTTATGCCATTGATCTAGTTGCGTTTGCATATCATAAAATAATGCATCATGATTAAATGTCTGCAAATTTTAAAAATCTAATGGGATTTTAATACCCAGGTATGATAGTTAGGTTGTTATCCATTTATAAGAAGTAGTATTTTTAAGATGTTCAATTAAGTGAGACTCTAGATTTATTGGAAGAATATAAGATTTATTTACATTAATTTTTAATCTTGATACAGTACTAAATTCATCTAGAATTTAATGCAATGTTGCTAAAGAAGTTGTAGGTTGTGTGAGAAATAAAAGTATATTATCAACAAATAATAATAGTTTAAATTCCCTGTTTTGAATTTGTGTGCCATGAATTGTCGGGTGAGTTTTTATTCTGGATGCTAGAGGCTCCATAACCAGAGCAAATAATAAAGGATAAAGGGGACACCCCTGACATGTACCACGTTTTAGAGGTATATTTTCAGATATTAAACCATTAATTTTCAAATATGCTGTTGGTTGATCATAGATTGTATTGATTGTTCATATAAAATTGTCTCCAAATCCTAAATAATATAAAACGCTTTTAAATAAACAAAATCTACTGAATCAAAAGCCTTTTCAATATCTAAGGCGACACATTGTCCCGGTCCGGAGGCCTCAGGACTTCGCCCACATCCCCCAGGCACCCCCCCAGATGACAGATTCACCTGGAGCATCCCAGAGGCAGACAAAACCAGCACCAGGATGGGCACTGAAGTTAGGACAATGCAGTACACACCAAGGGAGCAACCCCACACCAGCCGCCGCCTCTCCCCGGGAGGCACAATGCTCCAGCCGGGCTCAGCCACAGAGTTGAGGGCTCCGAGGAACCACACAGGATGGCAGCAATGCAAGCGCTGCCACAGAGAGGCTGATGACTGGCACACAACCCCAGAGCACCCCACACGCCAGCAGTGGCGGCGTGGCCCCCAGGCCAACAGAACTGCTGCCGGCCCAGCTCCAGCCACACCCTGGATGCCAGGATAGCGTCCAGGCTTATTACAGGGGGTGGGGCTAGGAGGACGGGGAAAGCGGCGGGGAAAGAGGGCGGTGCTGGGAGCTGGGAGAGGAATAAAAGAAGGGGAAAGCAAAGAGGCTGGGGAGAAGGAGAAATGTGCAAAGGTGAGGACAGAGAGAGAGCAAGAGTGAGCCAATGGAAAACACCTTGCACAACGGCAGAGGGACCTACGGGGTGAAGTCAACCCCATCCCCTGCTCATCTGAGGCCCCAATGCTTCCCCCGCCTTCAGCTTCCCAACTCCCAGGACTGGCGACACTGCCTCGGAGTGATGCGCCATGGCCACAGGAGGCACTGCACTAGGGGCACAGGGTGAGCTCGACACACATATAGCTTTTTGTTTTATTTTGCAATAATTTATTAAGCTCAGCACTTTATATGTGCCATCAGTAAGATCGTGTTCAGGCATAAAACCTACTTGGTCTTGGGGGACATAATGAGAAACAAATGAATTTAATCTGGTTTCTAATATAGAGGTGAAATTTCCCTTTTGAAGCCGTCCATGCTTGTATCCGCCACCACTTCCTGTGGCAGTGAATTCCAGGTGTTAATAACTCTTTGGGTGAAGAAGTACTTCCTCTTATCCGTTCTAACCCGACCGCTCAGCAATTTCATGGAGTGCCCACGAGTTCTTGTATTGTGAGAAAGGGAGAAAAGTACCTCTCTCTCTACCTGCTCTATCCCATGCATAATCTTATAAACCTTAATCATGTCACCCCTCAGTCGCCGTTTCTCCAAGCTAAAGAGCCCTAAGCGCTTTAACCTTTCCTCATAACCTACTTCTTCTTCTTCTTTGCAGTAGATTAGATGATTCTCTGCCAGGGTGATTGATGGTTGGGTCTGGTTATTCAATGATGTGAAGGGTGAATGAAGCCTCCTACAAGACTGTACAAAAATGTCCACACATGAAATAATGTCTATGACACATATTTAAACATCAGGTAGTAAGACTTTTTTTTTTTTAAAGGGTTTATTTATAATCTCTGGATGACTGATTTGCCCATTGTTTATGTATATGCTTGGCTACTGAGTGATTTACAACAACAGGGCTGTTAGGGAGGGGGAAATGGGACTCATCTGGGCAGTGTAAAACTGTGCATGTGTGAAACACTGCTAATTACACTTTTAAGTACTGTACTGTGTTGTACTTTATGAAAGAATATGTGAAAAATAACTTGACAAAGAGACTCAATCTGTTTGCAAATAGCCGCACTGAAATGAAAAATGAAATACCTTCCTGCTTGTGATTGGTGAATGACCTTCAGTGGAACTGAGAGATACACTGAACATCCCTAATCTGTGGTGAATCTGCTGTGCTACTGGGAGGTTAGAGAGATATCGACCTAGGTTGTCAAAGGTTATTGCCCTTACCTATCCCCCTCTGCATCACAGCAGGTAGACCTGTTCTGATAGGTTCTGAGAGGCCAATGACAGATTTTTAAATGTACAGGCTGTAGTTGGTCCCTTCTATTGTAACCCCTCCCTGTTGTGGTCACCATTCCCTCATAGTGCAGACCTATTCTTCCCTACATTCATGACCACCTTCCTTCATATCCTGGCTGTCTGGGCCAATTGCAGGGAGTGCTTCAATGACTTTTACTCAGCAGTGAAAAAGCAATTAATTTTATTTATATCATGCTTTTCACCCCAATAAGGACCTGGAGTTGTTTATAACACTCTCCCATTCTGCATTTTATCCTCACAATAACCTGGATTAGGTTAGGCTGAGAGTTTGTGACCAGGCCAATGTCACCAAGCAAACTTTCAAATCTGATACTCTAACCTCTATTGAACCCTCTATTGAACCTCTATTGAACCCAAACCTCACCTTTCTCCCATCCAAATCTGGGATTAGGGCTAAAGAACCATAAATGCACAGGCAGAATCTCTCACTACAGAAGAAAAGTACTTCATAACAAGAATTGCTCCAGTCTAAGACCACTTATTTCAATAGGCTTAGACTGGAGTCACTGCACAAAATTGCACTGAACGTCTCCTGCAACAGAACCTGGAACTAAACCAAGATATCCACTTTAACTGCCAGCCCCCACTCCCCCTTTCAATATTTCTTCAACACATATTTTTTAACATCTTATTTTACTAATTGATTTTTTGGAACAAAATCAGCCACACACCCAACAACCACAGTCTGTGAACCTGGACATCCCTATTCTGATCCAAACCCAAATGACCTCTCGATGCCTTTGAAGAGTTGCACAGGTTGCATTGTGCTGCTTTCCCACCATGTTGTGTTGTGTGTGGCTGGTGGGATCAGGGAAGAGCTGACATTTCCACAGCTCCCAGGGGAGCCCTGCCATTTGTCAAAGATGCCCCAATTATCAGTTTGTTTAACATAGCTTGAGAATCTCTCCATAGGGACTTGCTGGTTCTCAGCTGGGATGGGGGTGGCATATGATTTTCCAATTAGTATGTCTATTCAGTCATGGAGACTTGCCCTTCTCTTTACTCCCAGGCCATGTGAGACTCATAACAACATGCCTGTTTCCAGACTCCACATGGGAAAAAAAAATCTAAATTTCTATCAGCATCCCCTTCTCCCTCTCTTACTCTTGGGACATATATTGAATCTGCCTCCCCAGCTTCTCTTTAAAAAATATCCTTTGATACCAATGCTACACCCATCCTGTCATTTTACTGCCCTCTTGCCTGCCACTGCATGGCTTCTGTCGGGACCTGCATCTGTGCCTTTGGGCTGTGGCCAAAAGCAGAGTGACTTATGAGGTTCTTGTGCTTGTGTGTCTGATTTCCTTCTTTCTTCTTATGAAAAACTGAGCCAATCAGCCTGGTTGTTGTGCTGCCTTTTGCCTGAGTGGCCAGGCCAAATCCCATTCCACTGTTATGGTAATGCAGGCGGCCTGTTGCCACAGCTAAGCAGATGCAGGCTGGTAAATAAAGAGCTTGTTTAACAGACACCAAAGAGGAGAGGAACTCTTTTGTTAGGCACTTGCTAGGGTTTTGAGTGCACTTGTAAGGAAACAACAGTGTGTAACTGGAGCTCTCTGAATAGAAGTAGAGGTGATTAGATGCATTTTACGTACTTCGGATGGGTTCCCTTTCCCCCTTTCAGTTTAATTATGGAAGTGACTTGGATGTAACACTTTGACAGTTAGTTCTCTGGTCTAAAAAAAGATGACTGCCTTTCAGGCATCAGCTTGGGTGGCGGCTGGGGAAATGAATGGATGCAAATGCATTAACGCCACCAACTACTCACAGAATATATAGAAATGAATACATCAAGAAATGGGCATGGTGCAGTCCTCTAGGGCTGCTTATTCAAGGCTTGGCTAGTGTCAAATGTAAACATCTTGAACATTTTGTTGTTTTAACAACATGCCTGGGAAAATAAGAAAAGTTTACAAATATTTGCTTATTGGCCAAATTTCTTTTGCAGATGAACCTCTGAAAACACTTGTCACTGGTAGTATGAAAATATGATTAGTTCTACTTGAGCACCAGTGGCACTTCTTAATGAATGAGAGAGGGCTTTGGCAGCATGGTTGATGGGGGATAGCTAAGAGCAGGGGATTTGTGAAGGCATGGAGTGGGATGAGGGAATACCTGCTGTTCAGCACTAGAAACTGGAAACCCAAAAGCTCCAAATGGAGGAGGGACAAAGGCAAAAATCCTAACTCAAATGTTGGTATATTTTAACAAATATCAGGGAGGGAAGTCTTAGGTGATTATTTCAGTGATGCTTCTATTGAACAGGAACTCATGATAAGGTGCCATTATCACTGATACAAACTTTCCCCCATATTTCTGGTTGCAGAGGGGAAAACAGCATTTTCTTAGCAACTAAATGTTCGTTCTAAATGTCTAGAAAATGTTATGTCCCAGGCATAGAGCTTCTATTGTGTATGTATATGCAGGGACAGGGTGGGGGATAGTTGCAGAGGTGAAGACATAATCTGGAATGTGTTCTTTAAACATGTAACAAACATACATTCCTCTTTTCAAACCTTTCATTTTTGAAAGGCCTCAAGGGCTTCCAGTTGTCAGTTGTGAAGCTTCCTGTATCACAGGCTCTGTTCTCTTCTGAGGATTCCTCTTACTTTCCCCACACAGGAATAATGTAGCAAATATATTTGTGGAAGATGAGTCTCAACTTTATTAGAATACCTCAGCTTTAACAGTGTTCACAACCCTCGTGCCCTGCGTACAGACAGAAAGCTCACAATCTTTAGTGAGGGCAACTCCCTTTCCCATTTAAACCCAGGTCCTGTCTCCTGCTCAGCTCTTTTCTTTTATAACGTTTTTATTGCTTTTATGCGACACACTATAAAGAAACCAAGGATGGGTAAACACTACCAAACTACAGGAGATAGAAAGGTATAAACTAAAAGAAAAGCTAAACAGGAGTTATGTATATTGCTAGTAACAAACGCTTATTCAAGTTTCTCTTAATATATCATACATGAGTGAAGCTTCTTTTCCGCTTAAAACAAAAAAATGAAAGTTTAGAATATATATATTTGTTCTGAGCAAGTGAGTATAGTATCTAACCCTTCTGATTAATACATATCAATTACATTCGCTTTTTGTTCTTTCTTCCCTTCTTTTTATCTTTATCAAAGTCATCTTTTGCTTTTGGGAGCTTGGGTGCTGCTGCTCTCAGTTCAGATGGAGAGTCTTCTTCAGATGAACTGGCTGTTTCAGATCCTGAACTTCTCGAACCACACGAGCTGTATTCACCTTCTTCTTGATGACTCTTCTCTTCCTCTGTTGGAGTTTTCCTTGGTAAACCTTGTACCTTCTCCAGAAACCATTTTGCTTTATCAACAGAGTCAATCTTTTCTTTTAAATCCTTGTACTTGAATGTTAATCCTTTCGGTAGAAGCCATCTGTAGTTTATAGATTTCTTTTGTAAAAAGGTAGTTAAGTCTTTATAGTGTCTCCGCTTCTTTCTGATTTCAAACGGCACATCCTTTAGAACTCTTATTTCCGCATCTTTGATCTTTAAGGTGTTCCCATTAGTAGCTTTAAGGAACACGTCTCTTGTAGACCTTTTCAAGAATATGGCCATAATTTCCCCAGGCAGGTTTTTCTTCTTTATAAATTCAGGATATGATCTGTAGACCACATCAAGTTTGCTTAATAACTCTTCAAACTCCATACCTGTCATCAGGGATAATGCTTGAGTCAAGATTTCTTTAAGATTCTCACTGCTTCGTTCAGGAACACCTTGGAACTTCAGTACATAAGCTGATTTTTCTGCTTGAAGCCTAAGGATTTTTTCTTTATCAGAGGCTCTCTCTTTTTATAGTTGATCAAGTGTGGATGTTTTGAAAACAACTTTTTTGACTGCATTAGAGTTCTTTAACATTTGTTTTTGAAGTGTTTCAAAGTTTTGGTTGAGATTTGTGATTTGGTCCAGTAGGGGTCGCAATACTACAGCCAACGTGGCTGAAAAGTCTGTGTTAGCTTCCGGTTTCGAACCCGGAGATGACGTTTTGCCAGCACCTGGAGGAGGTCTCCTCAGCACCATTTTTTCTTGACGACTCATTGTTTACTTTCCCGGGAAGTTTATAGAAGTTTAGAAAAGGAGTTATCGTTATTCGCTTTATGTAGCAATGCGCTTGCTATTTCAAATAACGCTTTTCCGGACTCTTTTCCCCATTTCGGTAATGCTTGTATTTAAAGTTTTGTTTGTTGGTGGGTGGTACTCCTCCCTTTCCCTATCGCTGGTGGTCTGTGCGGGGTGTCAGAGCCCATTTAAAAGTTCATGCGCTTAATGTAAGATCACTCATGTTTCTTCCGGTATCGTTTATATGTTGAGATAGCTTGCATTCTCGCTAGAACTCCTGAACGCTCGCCCGGTGTGTGCCTCTAGAAGCCATGATGGCGCCGTGACAGCAGGGCCTTTGGGGCAAAGAGTGCCTCAATCCCTTGGCATCGTGCCTCAGGAGCGGCACTACTTGAGCCCCCTGGCTTGGAGTTCTCACCAAGAGCTCCGGGGGGAGCTGGCAATGGTTGGCTCCCCTCCTGTCCACTGCAGAATAGGCCGCCCCATATGGAACCCCATCGGAGCGTGCCCGTCAAGTGAGGAGCCAAAACCAGAAGTCTTCTGCTCAGCTCTTAAGGGGATGTGCATCTCTTCTGGGATTTTGGTTTTTCTTAGGCTAACCTTTACTTCAGAGTTAGTACCCAAGCAGATTCCTCCTAACCTGCATGGGGTGTGATTGTCTCTCACAAGGCTAGGAATGCTCTCATCCTTGTCTCTGTAAATCATATTACTTACATGGCTACTTGTGAGTTTCACAGTGAAGCCATTAGCGATCCATGGAGATGTGAAAGCAGATGTGAAAACTGCAGGGGTGGGGTAGGCTAAAACTGATTTCCCCAGCATGCTGTCATTGCAAAGAGAATGAGCTGCAGTGAAGCTGAGAGGAAGAACATTTTCCTTGCATGTATGATACAAAGTCCTCATGTGTTGGGGTTTTTTTTGGAGTGTGTGTGTGTGCCTGTCTCTGGAAGTCATGGCAACCTCTAGTGACTCCTACTGGGGCATGGAGGACATTAAGAGAAATGGCTTGATAGCCTGCCTCTGGTATTCTCTGGAGGTCTTCCATCAAAATACTTGCCAAGGTTGGCCCTGCTTAACTTTCAAGATCTCACAAGACTGGGCTTGCCTGGGCTATCCAGGTCAGGGCACAAAGGTCTCATGTTGATCCCCAACAACATGAAGATTTTGTGATGTGTAGATGGAGATGCAGCCACTCACCCTCTCACCTTTCTTGGACTTTCCCCCTATATTTCTCCTTCCTCTGCCCTTTAAGTACATTTTTTCAGCCATTCCCACTTTCTGTCTATGTTGTCTTACTCCTAAGAAGGCCTTTACTCATGCTTCAGTTAATGCTTGTGAGAGGTCTTCTCATCTACAGACCTTTTTTGACCACCTGCCCTCATTTGGGCTCTTTTCTTACACCATTCTCATCTGGGGTGTGGTATGCTATAAACAGATACTGGGGATTTCTTCTCTTTGCCCTACCCACTGACTTTATACCTCCTCTGATTTCCTTGTCACCTGTATGCCCCTGCCCCGAGTTTCTGATATAATTTTTTCCCTTTGCCAAAGTAGTCCTTGCTGAAACATGCCAACCTTTGTATAAATTCAAGTGTGTGCAATAAGGATATATAAATCAGAGTTCAAGCTGTTGCATTTGGACAACATGAAGAATCTAGGTGTCCAATTGCAAAATTTGGTGGGGACTGCTGTGTAGAATTTATACAATGACAATATAGGGCTGGGTTCAAGGCATGCCTTTAGAACTAGATTTAAATGTGGCGAGGAATGAGATAATTGCTGTTTAATGCTTCCTATATTAGTAGGTGCTATACATATACTAAAAACAACAAAAGATCCATTGGAAATACTCCAAATACTGGAGATATCTGCATTTCCTGATCTGGTTAACTTCTACAGAGTCTTTATTCACATGCCATTGCTGCAAGCCACAATATCCTATTTTTGTGACTGTGAATATTGACCTACTCTCCACTGAGTCTGAGCAGTGGTTGGTTTCAGCACTGACTGCACCTCCATGCTCAACCAAGCAGGCACAAGCTCTAGCCAGGTACAGATGGTGAGAGGAGGGCCATGACTGAACAGTAGCACATATACCCTCCCACAAGATAGCCACAGACTCAATGAGGAGACCCGGGGGGAAGAGCAGGGACATGGGAGGGCAGCCATTGGTGATGGTGTGACATCACTTCTGGGGGAAACCTAGAAGTGACTTCATGTCTCTCTAGGAATTGCTGAAAACTTTATGCTAAAATCACAGAGTCTAGAGTTACTCCTAATGGTGAAATCACACCATTAGCCCAACTGACATTTAAATTTTTTCCTCTCAGTGTCATTCTGAGCAATGGCGGGGAATGAGCACCAAAGGAGGGGGATTCCTCACCTCCACCAAGGGCCTGGCAAGCCTATGCTCACTCCTCATCAAAGGAACTCAGACATCAGATGCTGAGGAAAAGAACCTTTGCCGGAGACATCAGAAAGCCGAAGCAATGAGCTACATGGGTCAATGGTCTGACCTGCTCCTATGTTCATACTTGTGTTCCTGGGGCTTACTGGTTCTGGAATGGAATCACCATGAAGTTCTTCTGTGTGTCATCAGGGAAAAGGCAGTGGAAATGATGAGTACATCTAGGGGTAGACTGGGAGGGGAAAGTGGCCAAGGAGGGAGAGGCAGTCTGCTTGCCTTGGCCAGGCCCTGCCCCACAAGGGAGAGAGGGAGAGGCAGCCTGCCTGCTGAGTAGGCCAGGCACTGCCTCCTGCTTGCTGTGCAAGGCTTAGGTGGGCTGGGCAACACCACCCCCTCACAGCCTACCTTCCAGTCCTAGCACTGCCTATCCAAAGAAGAAAGGGAGAGGCAGCCTGACTACACAGCCTCTCTTTTGTCACGCAAGGGTTGGGAAGGCCAGGCACAGCCTCCTCAACCACTGGGTCACTGTGGGGAGGCCATCAGCCCACCAGGAAAAGTCCCAGTGGCCATAATTACCAGTTCACCCTGAACACATAATTTACAGTCACTGAGAGCCTGCCTGGTAGAACTATGATGTGGGGGACCTAGGCTGAAAGCAAAACTTGTCATGAAACACTGGGTGACGGTGGGTCAGTCATTCTGCCTCAGCCCAGCCTACCTCTCAGGGTTGTTATAAGAATAAAACAGAGGAGAATCACATTCACATCAGAATTGCCATCTTTCCCATTACCTAGACTCAGGTGATCTGGCTGCACTAATCCATGCTTCTGTAACCTCATGATTGGATGAGGTACTGCAATGCACTCTATGTGGGGCTGCCCTTGAAGATAACCTGGAAACCACACCTGGTCTAGAATGTGGCAGCCCAACTGTTGTTAGGGGCCAACCGTTGGGACCTTAGGTTGCCCATTTTGAAACTGCTACATTGGCTGCCAGTCTGCTTCTGAGTTCAGTTTAAGGTGCTGACCTTCAAAGTCTTTCATGATCTGAGACCCACATAACTGAAGGACTATCTCTTTCCATACATCCCTATCTGCCAGTTTATGGTCACCAGGCATCCATCTGTTGGCTCTCCCACCACTTGGGATGGCCCATCTGGCATTACCAGAGCCCAAACCTTATCCATTGTGGCTCCAGCTCTGTGGAATGGGCTCCCTGAAGAGGTGAGAGGGGCCCCCTCTTTGGAGATATTCAGGAGGTGCAGCAAAGTCTCTTGTTCACCTTGGCGTTTGAGGGGGTCTGAATTGGCAGGCATCATTTAAGAGGGAAAAGGGGGGAGATTTGGGGTTTGTCATTTTATTTTTGCGTGTAAATATTTTGCTTTTACAATGTTTTTAACCATTATTGTAAGTCACCTTCAACTATGAGGAAAGGTGGGACATGATGAATGTTTTAATAATAAATAAATAAAAATCTGCTGCACTGAGCTCCTTGGAAGAAGGAAGTAGGGTAAAAATGTACTAAAAAATTGCATTTTTGTTCCTGAAACTTCTTTTGTTGATTTATCTGCAGAATAAATACATGAAATAAATAATACACTAGGTATTTTCTTACCCATGTACCTAATTAGGCACTGCAGAGAACTAACAGGCGCAATGCTGTTTCTTCCAGAAGTTATGGTTTTGAGTTACATCCAGGAGCAGATATTTTTCCCAAATAAGTCTCTCCTCTTCTTGACCATAAGGTGCCACTGTTGAGCAAGAGAAAACAGGCTCTCTCCCTTTCTACTACCTAACAGGGAACACATCAATGAAAGTTCATCACAGGTGCATGGGACTGACAACTGCCTAGTGAAAAAAAATCCTGATTCTTTAATATTTATTTTACTTTTTTATTTATATTCTAATTTATATCCCACCCTACCCTACCAGAGCAGGGTCAGGGCGGCTTACACAAAATAAAATAGAGATTAAAACAATCAAATCACCAAAGCCATTAAAATAATTCATTAAAACAATACAGTATTAAATATTTAAGTGCTAGCGATGTTATTCCAATATCATAACAATGGCATTGCTGCGTGAGTGCATACCATATGGTGTTCATGTCCAGCATTGATCTTACTCTGCGCACACAGGCTGTCGATAATTCACCAGGAACCAGGCTCTACAGTTGTTACTAGTAATGGTTAGTAGTGATGGTAACTAGTGATGGTGGTGGCTCCTAAATGAAAGCCTGGTGGAAGAGCTCCGTCTTGCACGTCCTGCAGAACTGTAAGAGGTCCCACAGGGCCCTGATCTCCTCCAGGAGCTCATTCCACCAGGTAGGAGCTGCCACTGAATAGGCCCTGGCCCTAGTTACAGCCAGCCTGACATCCTTAGGGCCTGGGAGGGCCAGTCGATTTTGATTCCCTGACTATAGTGCTCTCTGGGGTATATATGGGGGAAGGTGGTCCCTCAGGTAAGTCAGACCCTGGTCATAAAGGGCTTTAAATGTAAGAACCAGCACCTTGAAACGAATCCGGTATGCTATCAGCAGCCAATGCAATGCTTTCAGGGCCAGCTGGATGTGCTCCCTCAAGGGGAGACCCATCAGAAGCCTAGCCACTGCATTTTGCACTAGCTGCAGCTTCTGGATCTGTGACAAGGGCAACCCCATGTAGAGAGTGTTACAGTAGTCTAATCTCGAGGTGACCATTGCATGGATCACTTTTGCTAAGTCATTGCATTCAAGGAAGGGAACCAACTGCCTAATCAGCTGAAGATGGTAAAAGGCCAACTTGGCAGTGGCTGCTACCTGGGCCTCCATTGTTAAGGAGGCATCGAGGAGCACTCCCAAACACCTCACCTCTGGCGCTTGCACCAATGGTGCCCCATCGAAGTTCAGGAGTGGGATCCGCACCCCAGGACCACCCCGACTCAAGCACAAAACCTCTGTCTTTGTTGGATTCAATTTCAGTTGGCTCAGTCTAAGCCAACCAGCCACTGCTTGCAACGACTGGGCCTGATCTTCCAGTTGGGAGCCAGACTGGCCGCCCAACATCAGATAGAGCTGGGTGTCATCAGCATACTGGTGACACCCCAGCCCATAACTCTGGGCAATCTGGGCAAGGTGGCACATATAGATGTTAAATAACATTGGGGAAAGCACCGCCCCTTGAGGCACTCCACACTCTAGTGGGTACCTCTGGGAGAGCTGTTCCCCTAATGCCACCCTCTGTCCCCAACCATGGAGAAAGGAGACAAGCCATTGCAAGGCAAGCCCCTGGACTCCTGCGTCGGTGAGGTAGCGGACCAGTAACTGATGGTCAACCGTGTCGAACACAGCTGACAGGTCTAACAACAACAGCACCGCCGAACCGCCTCAATCCAGGTGCCTCTGGAGATCATCTGGATGCTGGGGAGGGCGGTCGAAATAAATAAATAAATAAATAAATAAATAAATAAATAAATAAATGGTGACCAGTGCTGTCTCTGTCCCATGGCCTGGGTGAAAACTGGACAGGAAGGGATCTAGGATGGAAGCATCATCCAAGAAGCTCTGTAGCTGGATTGCCACGGCCATCTCTATTATTTTGCCCAGATAGGGCAAATGGGAGACTGGCTGATAGTAAGCTAATTCAGCCGGATCCAAAGATGGTTTCTTCAAGAGAGGATGCACCACCACTTCCTTGAGCGCCCCAGGGAACTGTCCCTCAATGAGGGACTTGTTGATGATTTCCCTTAGGGCACCTCACAACCCATCATGGCCAACTTTAATTAGCTACGATGGGCACGGATCAAGGCAGCACGTGGTAGGGCGTACAGCTAGGAACAATTTGTCAACTTCCTCTAGACTTAGTGGACTGAAAGAATCCATAAGCTGACTCGAAGATCATGGAGCCTCGAATTCACTCACTGTATCAACTGTGACAGACAGTTTGTGGCAGAGCGACAAGACTTTATCTACGAAATAGCTCGCAAAAGCCTCACAGTCAATGTCCAATTCCCTAGAGAGTAATCCGCCCTGTGGCAGAACAGTTAAAGACCGAATTGTTCTAAATAATTGGGCTGGGTGTGACATGGCAGACGACATCAAGGCCACATAGAACTCCCTCTTTGCAGCTTTGACCACCATCCCATAGGATCTCATAACCATCCTATAAGATGCTCTTGTAGCTTCGTTGCGAACATGTCACCACCATCTCTCTAACTGTTTCAGCCCTCGCTTCATAAGCTGCATCTTCTGGGTATACCAGGGAGCAAGCCTAGAGTGAGGGCACAGAGGGCACTGGGGAGTGATCTCGTTGATGGCTGCAGAGAGTCAGCCATGCCAGTTTCCTACAAGCTCATCCAATGAGTTGCCAGGGGGCATTTGATCCCGCAGAGCTGTCTGGAACTGTACAGGGTCCATTTGGCTCCATGGTTGAGCTAATCTATTTCTCTGCCCCCTTCCCTTCATACCAAGCCTGGTCCCACCGCTATACTTTCCCCTCCCCAGGAGTAGTGGAATCCCTTGCCCAGGCATCGATGCACTTAGAGGTCTTCACACTTGCCTCAGACCACCTAGTTGGGCTGAAAAGGGAGCACTCAGTATAAGACTACCAGTAATAAGTTACAGCTTCCGGTGCTGTTGAGTCCTCAATTCCACAAACCGTCCTACTATGCAATTCATCTCATAAATTGATTGCCAATAATTATTCAACCAGTTGATCAGTTATTAAGTGGTGGGCAATACCCCCACCCTATCAACTGTGCAATATATGTGACCAATCACTTCAAACAATTAATCAATTGTGGCAATATATAAGCACTAATTCATTAATCAATTTCAAATCCATAATAGCAATCAAAAGAATCCTATACTCACAAAAATACTTGTAATCAATTTAGTAGGGTTGTTCTCTAGCCGAATAAGCAAACATAATTCCTTTGAATTAATTAATTAATTACCTCAGTCAAATCTGGCTATATAATCTATTCAATTAGCTCATAATTAAATAACCATTCTGAATTCTAACATCTGACTAATTAATAATCAATACATCTAAACTAACTAGGGCTATTGCACTACATCCATTGGATCAACAGCTACCAGCTGTATTGATGTTGTAGATTTCTGCTTGCCAACCAGCTAGTCTTAAGTCTTCTCCAGTTCAGCACATCTGGAAAGAGCGAGAAATCCCGCCGCCTCTCTTTGTTGTTCTGCTCAAGGCGGCAAAGGCATCCGAAGGAAACTTGATAGGATATTATTTACCAGGCTGGCTCTCAAATAAAGTAAATAAACCCTGAGTGGAGATTTGATTCCCCTTTCTTTGGACAGGGTACCTCAGCAGGTTCAAGGCTGCTCTTTTCTCTCACAGAACACCTTACCACAGAACCTACACACACTGGTTAGGAATGATGATCACTTAACCCTAACCCTTAACAGGATGCTTATTTGGACTACTAAAATAAGTTTTATTTTATAAATAAAGCTGACGCTCCTTTCCAGAGCCACAAAATCCCTGTCCAAAAGTAAAAAAAAGGTTTATTCACCCTTCTTAAACTGGCTTTACCTCCCCCCCAATCCAAAATTCTCGCCATGTTTCAGGAACATTGAACCAGGGGTCCAATTCTACGTGCCCCCAAACAGGTTGCCCCCATCCCCTCTATTATTCTCTATGGTGGGGAAAAACGTTACTTTTTTCCCACTATAGAGAACAATGGAGGGGATGGAGCAACCTGTTAGGGGGCCCGTAGAATTAGACCCCCTGGTCCAATGTTCTTCAAACGTGGTTGGTATCTTAGGGAGAGGCTCCAGCAGCTACCCTGTGAGTTTGGAGCCTCTCCCTCAAACTCCCTCCCCTTAAGCCCCCAGAATATACCCTATGTCTTCGCCATTGACTTCAATGGCCCATAGGATATATAGGGGCCGAAATGGACATTCAGCTGGCCCTTTTTCAGGCCCCACGTTCTAGTGCAGAGCCTGAAAAAGGAGGGGGGTGGCTGTGCAGGCCCTTTTTCAGGCCCCGCGTTCTAGCGAGGAGCCTGAAAAAGAAGGGGAGGACAGCTCAGCAGTCCCCCCCTGCGATGGTTGCAGCTGCCACCAAAAGCGGCGGGGGTGGGGGCCATAACTTTTTAAAGAGCCCCTAAAGACAGCTGGGGGAGCCAGAATAACCTCTCGAGAGGTGGAATTATCCCCTACCAGTCCAAGGCCACCACCTCGGGGCTCAGGGAGGCAAGGGAACGTTTTGCCCCCCGTGGGTGGCACAGCTGCCGCCACGACGGCAGCCATAACTTTTTAAAGAGCCCCTCCCGAGAGCTGGGGGAGCCAGAATGGCTTCTCGTGTGTGATGTCCGAGTGGCAACGCCGCTCGGACATCACACACGAGAGGACGAATCTGTCCGTACAAGTCCAGGGCCACCACCCCGGGGCTCACGGAGGCAACGGAACGTTTCGCCCGCCCCTCCCCCCGCACGGGCGTTGCAGCTGCCACTGAGAACAGCGACAGTGGCCATAACTTTTTAAAGAGCCCCACCCGAGAGCTGGGGGAGCCAGAATAGCCTCTCGCCTGTGATGTCCGAGCGGCATTGCCCCTACGAGTCCAAGGCCACCACCCCGGGTCTTAGGGAGGCAAAGGAAAGTTTCGCCCCACCCCTCCCCCCACACGGGCATCGCGAGAACAGCGATGGCGGCCATACCTTTTAAAGAGCCCCTCCCGAGAGCTGGGGGAGCCAGAATGACCTCTCGAGTGTGATGTCCGAGCAGTGTTGTCTCACATGCGAGAGGTGGAATTTGCCCCTAGGAGTCCAAGGATACCACCCTGGGGCTCATGGAGGCAAGGGAAAGTTTGGTCCCCCCCACGCGGGCAATGCAGCTGCCATCGCGACGGCACCCATATTTTTTTAAAGAGCCACTCCCGAGAGCTGGGGGAGCCAGAATGGCCTCTCGCCTGTGATGTTTGAGCGGAAACGCTGCTCGGACATCACACGTGAGGGGTGGAATTTGCCCCTAGGAGTCCAAGGATACCACCCTGGGGCTCATGGAGGCAAGGGAAAGTTTGGTCCCCCCCACGCGGGCAATGCAGCTGCCATCGCGACGGCACCCATATTTTTTTAAAGAGCCCCTCCTGAGAGCTGGGGAAGCCAGAATGACCTCTCGCGTGTGATGTCACACCCGAAAGGTGGAATTTGCCATCATGCGAGAGGCAGAATTTGCCTTTGCAAGTCCAAGGCCACCACCCCGTGGCTCAGGGAGGCAAGGGAACATTTCACCCTGCCCCGTCCCTCCCCCCACGGGTGTCGCAGCTGCTGCCAAGAACAGCGGCAGCGGCCATAACTTTTTAAAGAGCCCCTCCTGAGAGCTGGGGGAGCCAGAATGACCTCTCACGTGTGATGTCACACATGAGAGGTGGGATTTGCCCCTACGCATCCAAGGCCACCACCCCAGGGCTCAGGGAGAAAGGAAAACTTTTCGCCCCGCCCCCTGTGGGCGTCGCAGCTGCCGTCGCAATGGCGGCCATAACTTTTTAAAGAGCCCCTCCTGAGAGCTGGGGGAGCCAGAATGACCTCTCGCGTGTGATGTCTGAGCGGCATCACACATGAGAGGTGGAATTTGCCCCTACAAGCCCAAGGCCACCACCCCGGGGCTCAGGGAGGCGGGGGAACGTTTCGCCCCTCCACAGTGTCCCAACTGATGGCTGGTGGGAGCAGTGGACGGGGCTTATGTGTCCTCCCCCTGGGCTCCTGACTGGTGGAGCGGTGCTCCGGTGCGCTCTGGCAGGAACCGAGGCTTGTTAAAGGTCCAGTATTTACAAGGGTTGCTATGTTTATAATACTTGTGTCTCATTTATACTGATGGCTGTAAAGTTGTTATATTTCAAGTTTGTAATAAATTATGTTTCTTTGAAAAATCTTGACTATTTTTTCCATAATACAATTACCTAACTGCCTGACAAGCCAGAAGAATGTTGTCATTTCTTGTCCTGAACCACCCCCAATTCTCCATTTGGAAGAATTTAGGACAGGGATCTATGTAGCCAGAATTACCAAATGGGGAGAGAGCCATCCTGTGGCATTTTAATCAACAATATGACACAAGATGGCTCTCTTCCTGTTAAGTTTCATAAAATTGCTCTAACTTTTGAGAAGTAAAAATAATTGTATACATATATTTCTGTGATAGCAGTGGATCAGTTTGATTCACACTGTTCAATTAGGCTGAATGGGATTCATCTTGACATTACTGATAAAGACTTAATAAATGCTTTGAATGAATGTGGTGTTATAATCAGATTCAAAGTAACAGGACTGGGTACTGCAATTTGCAATACAGTAGAAGGTGTGCAGCTAAAACCATAAGGTCAGACTGTGAACAGCTTAAATTAACTGGCACATGGAGCATGCTTCCTAGGTGGTTAGGGGAAAATATCTCCCTTGCTGACACTTTAATGCCAGAAGTGGACCCAGTCATTGAACAAACAGCTACAATTCATCTAACACTTCCTTAGGAGAAGAACACATTTTCTTCCCCAGATCCACAAGCACAGTCTACATCCATCTGCACAATCTTTAATGGGATATATCTAGTAGATGTGGCACACATGGTAGAGTCCAGCAAGGGTACCTATGATCACACAACCTTTAAAATTGAAATGCTTTTCTGGCTTTTCATCAAGACCCACCGATGAGGAAGAGGCTGCACAAAAAACAGCTACTTAAGAGAAAGTTTTTCTAGTCCAGCCTTGAATGAAGCCTTAAAAGCAGGGCAGAGTGCCACAGCACAGGAACGTTGGGCACAGCTGGAATAGACTTATAGCTGTGCTACAAGTAGTGATAAACTCTATACACAGTTTCTAGAGATTTCTCAGAAATCTGCAGAAAGACCCTCCAAATGTTTGAAAAGATTAAATAGTTGCTAAAGGAAAGCTCTTGAGAAGACAACCAACATGCTAGAAGACCAAGAAGTGGATATGAGGAAAAAAATTATGGATGTTGTAATGAGTTCCTGGTCATGCAACTCAGTCTGTAAGATCATTTGGACACAGTTAGGTGAAAGGATCCAGTTCAGGAGTCTGCCCATTCAAGTGTAAAGTTGAAGGGTTCTGTTTTCAAACAAAGTGGAGCATGCGGGCAAGAAGAGGCATTCCCTCCCCCCCCCACCTCACTGCACTGAGTGCTTGAGTCTTTGAAGGATCCCCTCCCTCCATTCAATCCACAAGCCCAAATTATCTCTAGAACAAAGAGCCTTTCTCCTATTGACCTGAAAGATGATAGGGAGGATGTCTTGGGTGAAGAGTATAGTTCCTAAGAGTTTCATTTTCATCCCAGTTGGATTTGGAAAAGTTACAGGTCACCTGAATCCTATAATAACATAACATAAAGCTACTGAAGTATTCAGACAAAATGAGAGGAATACAAAAATGTGAATACAAATAACATTTCTGGGAACTTATTGTTATACTCACTGACAGAGCACAATTGGCATGATATGCATGGATACAGAGGAATATTGGGGAACAGAACTCTTAATAAGGCACCATGTAACACTGAAAAGTGCAATACAGTGCCTTATTATGGGTTCTCTTTCCCCTTTCTTCCATTCAGGGAATTCCTCGGCAGACGTACGACTTGGAAACTGATGCTGGAGCTTAAATTGCTAGGTTAAGATAAGTGTAGCAGAATATTTATTTTATTTGTTTGTTCACACACAAACAGCCTTTATTGGCATAACAAGGTAAGATACAACAAAACACCTGAGCCCCCAATCTTATGTATTTGTTTGTTTGCAAAAATTTGGATCTGCCTTTCTGCCTTAGCAGAGCCACCAGAGTAAAACATGCATGATAAAATCACATTTTAAAACCATTAAAATCAATCCCTGCCGAACACACATCATTAAAACAATTTTAAAAACCAAGCTAAAATACATACAAAACATAAAAACAATTGAAACATTAGTTAAGAAGGAGGGATCATTGAGGGGATGTCAAATGAAACAAAAAAGTCTTCATGCTGTAGCAGAAGATGGGAACAAAAGGGGACAGACAAACCTCCCTGGGGAGAGAGTCCCAGAGCTTTGGTGCTATGACAGAGAACGCCCTCTCCCAGGTAGGGTTGCCCACTCTCCTCTAGGGATTCCCCACATCTGGGTCCTGCTCCCCCTGATGATCAGCATGCTGGCAGGGGGACTTGCCAGGAAGGAAGGCAGGCCTTGGCTGCTGTCCTAATAAGCACAGCAAATGACATCATCACATCACTGGAAACTCTCTGGTATTTTGGGCAAAAACTCTGTGGTAGAAGCCATTTTTACTATAGAGTTTTTGCCCAAACACCATAGCATCACTACAATGCCAGTAATTGTCAGGTTCTCTGGATGATACACGCTACTGAGACCCCTCTCAATCCTCATCAATTCCTCCAAGAACTTAGAAAGGAATTGAGAACCACGGTCGGAGACAATCTTGCTCGGCAAAGTGTGGAGTCTGAAAATGTGTTGGATGAATGCTTTGGCCAAATTCTTAGCTGTGGGCAACCCCCCCAAATGGGATAAAATGCACCTGTTTGGAAAACAAGTCCACAACCACCCATATTACTGACATGTTTCAACTAGGTCAGTTATAAAATCCATTGAGATAACTTCCCACGGACGCCCAGGACTGGGCAAAGGCTGTAAGAGTCCTGGCGGTTTACTGGGCCGAGGTTTGCACGTGATACATGTTTGGCATGACTGCACAAAAAGTGACAAGTCCTTTCTCATGCCCGGCCACCAAAACTGGCATTGGAGTAAATGCAAGGATTTCACAAACCCAAAATGCCCAGCTAATTTATTCCCATGCACCGTGGCCATGATTTCACCCTGTAGTACCTTTGGAACGAACAGTTTATGGCTGCGATACCAACATCCGTCCTTGTGTTGTTCCACCCCCTCCTCCTTTTCAAGTTCTTGCTGGTCAGAGTAATTGAAGGCAGAAGCAAATTTGCTCACCCAAGGGGAGACGTCATCAGGAGGCATGGTTTTGACTGCGTGTAGTGACTGCTCCTCCTAGCTGGGAGGGTGTGAACATCGAGTCCAGTACCTCCTCCCTCTGGCTGTCATGTTGCGGGAGGCAGGACAATGCGTCAGCCAAGGAATTAGATTTCCCCGGGAAATGGTGGAGTGTGAATTGGAACTTAGAGAAACAATCAGCCTACCGCAGTTGTTTAGCGTTCAGGCTTCTGGGCATTCGGAGTACCTCTAAGTTTTTATGGTCCGTTCGCACTTTGAATGGGACCCTCGTCCCCTCTAACCAATGGCGCCACGTAGACAAGGCTAACCGGATGGCGCCAGCTTCCTTGTCCTACACAGATCAATTGTGCTCAGTATCATTAAACTTGTGGGATACATTGGCAAGGGGGTGGAGGTGTCCATCCTCCCCCTTTTGGAGGATGCCCCCCCCATAGCGATATCTGATGCGTCCACCTGGACCACAAATTTCTTATTTTCATCGGGATGGGCCAGCACAGACTCAGAAGTGAAAAGAGCCTTGAGTCGGTCGAATGCCTCTTGGAATTCCACCGTCTACTTCAGTTTAGCCCCCTGTTTCATAGCGTCAGGCCCTTTCCCCTTCATCTTTAGCAAATCCGTTAGTGATAAACCCACTTGGGCAAGGTTGGGGAGAAAATTCCGGTAAAAATTTGAGAAACCGAGGAAGGACTGAAGTTGCCTGAGGGTGCGGGGGGCTTCCCACCCCAAAACGGCTTTCACTTTCCCTGGGTCCATCTCCAGCCCCTTCTGTGAAATGCGGTACCCCAGGAAATCAATCTGTGTCTGGCAAAACTCATATTTGGATAACTTTGCAAAGAGTTTCTGCTTGTGCAACGTCTGTAACACCTCCCACACCAGTTTCACATGGGAGGGCTTGTCCGGGGAGTACAGCAAGACATCATCTAGATAAACCAGAGCCCCTTTAAACAAATGTTTGTGTAAGACCTCATTAATCAAGTTCATAAAAACTCCAGGCGCCCCCTGGAGTCCGAGCGGCATGACTTTATACTCGAACTGCCCCAGGGGGCTATTGAACGCCGTCTTGTATTCGTCCCCCTCCTTAATGCGCACCCGGAAGTATGCATCTCTGAGGTCCAACTTTGAAAAGATCTTTCCCTTAGCTGCCTCGGCTAAGAGATCCTTTATTAACGGCATCGGGTAGGCAGTAGTTGAAGAAACAGCATTTAGACCCCAGTAATCCGTGCATAGCTGCAACCCCCCATCCTTTCTCTTCCGAAACAACACTGAAGCCACAAACAGTGAGGACGCTGGCTGGATGAACCCTTTCACCAAGTTCTTATCAATGAACTTGCGCAGTTCTTCCTTCTCACTTGGGCTCATGGAATACAATTTCCCTTTAGGCAGTTTATGCCCCGGCAGCAGTTCAGTGCTACAATCCAAATGCTGGTGTGTGTGGGGGTAACTCGTCAGCTTCCTCCTCCTCGAACACCTGTGCCAAGTCCTGATACTCTGGGGGGATGGCCTCCACCTCCTCTTGGGCCAGGCAAGCTCGGACCACCTGACTATCCGGGAGCTTACCCCAATTATTGTCCCATTTATGAGTTTGGCACCTCGAGGAAATAAATTGAACTCTCCCTTCATCCCAGAGGATATATGGGTCGTGTCCATGGAGCCAGGGGCTTCTGAGTACGAACAGGAATTGGACTGTTGGAGTGATCATAAATGACCGTTCCTCCCAATGGTCTCCCACCCCCATGCACAATGGCACAGTCTCGAACTTACAGGGCTCCTTCATACTAGACCCATCCATCTGGGTAAAAATCAGCGGCTTGGCTAGCTGCACCACTGGGACTTCCAACCCCATGACAAGAGAAGGGTTGATCAAGTCCTGACCACACCCCAAGTCTATGAGGGCCCGGACCCTATTGTGGGCCCCATGTCTGGGTTCATGATTGTCATAGTCAGAAAAAACAGGGGGGGGGGTAAATGGCTCACCGGGTTATGCACCTCTGGGCTTGGGTCCTGCTGCTCTGTGCCACTTACAACAGGACCTGGCCATTTCCCACTGGCTCGGTGGTGTCTTCTCCGCTGGGATTCGCGTCTCTCTCCTCAACAGCAGCTTACAGGGCTTGCTGAAACTTTGCCTTGTTAGGCCCCTTTTCCACCAAGGTGGGGCCTCGTCGCTTCCTGGCATCTGTCTTTACTGTGGCATTGCGATGCTGGGGGGGGGGAGGCCTTTCTCCAGTCACAGCACTATCGAGCCAGAGGGTGTTCAGTTGACACTCCGTGTCTTTGGCTTCCCGCATCCAAGCTATCCACCGTCCGGAGAACCGTCTCCCAGATTTCTGGGTCCAAACCAGTGCGATACTGCTCGGCCAGGGCTTCATCAGACCATCCCTGGATTTTGGCAGCCTGCAGTCTGAACTTGGTTGAGTACTCCCAGACAGTCTTCATCCCCTGTTGGAACGTGTGTAAGAATTCCCGGGCTTTGGCACTTGCATTGCAATCCTCAAATTGTGCCTGCAAGGCCCGCATAAAATTGTCCATGCTCCTCAGCTGGCCATCCCGGTTGTAGATGCTGACATACCATGCCACCACTCCCCCACATAGCTGGGATGAAATATAGTCCACCCAGCCCTCTTCATTTGGGAACAAGTGGCCCCAGTTTGCCATGAATTTCAGAGTCTTTACCACGAACAACAGGAGGGCTTCCGGGTCTCCATCAAATGTCACATCCAATGGCTCCTTTGGGCGATACAGCTCTCCCCCCCCGTCATCTGGACCGGGGGAGCCTGGGGAATGGGCAATGGCCGACCCCGGAGCTCAAGCAGCTGTCCAGGCAGTTGGGGTGGAGCTTGCACCACTTTCTGTTGGGTTAGCTCCTGGTGCACAGCATCTGCCACCATCTGGGGCACCAACCACATCCTGTCCTCCACCATTTGGACAACGATGTCTTGGTCCCACTCCAGAAGCTCCAACCAGCCTTCCACGAACTCCATCCAGCTCAGGTGGGACTCAGTCACTTCTTCACCCATTGGTTCTAGCGCATTCCACTGCCTTTTGAAATGGCTGCTGCGCTGTGCTCCCCTAGTGAGCCTCCACCTCTGGTGAGTAGTCGCCGGAGTGACAGGCTCCTTGTCTCCATTCATCTTTGCCTGAGAGATACGGGTCGAGGGGTATGCTAGGATTCCTGACAAAATGTCAGGTAAATAGAGCAGTTGCAGTCCACAATGATTCATAAGAATAGATTGCTTTAAGTCACTATTAATACACTTTCATAGTCATTGTCAGGAATGAAACTCAAAGCCAAGCACGTACAGATATAGACAGTTCAAACAAAAAGGGTTAGCCAATGAATACAGTTTGCACTCAGCAGAAAGTCGAGCGGGAGAAAACCAAGGTGGGGGATAGCCTTTCAGCCATTTGGTTCACACCAGCCAGATTGGGAACGGCCCCAGCAGCAGTTCTCTCAGTCTTATCTACTACAAAGGCAGCAAAACATTCCAAGGTCAAAACAAGAGGTAAAGCACACAGGGAGGATGAGAACAGAGAAATACAGGCTAATCCCCCCCCCCATCATACAGCAGGCAGGTTACACAGAGCATACCCAGAATACAAATGGCAGTTTACTGACAGCAACACAATGATGTCACTGCTGGGACATGCTGGGAGTGATTTTATTAGGGTTGCCAGCCCCAAGGTGAGAGCGGGGATCCCCTGATTTTGCGGGCTCCTGCCTGCCACCAGCCAGCTGGCCAGCAGGGAAGCCCTGTCCCCAACTGGTACAACCCAGCGTGACATCCCCAGCATGATGATGTCACACAGAAGTGATGTCATCACCCCGGGGACATTGTAGTAAGAATGGGAATATAAAGATTTTCATATATAGGTTTTTCCTTCTTGATTGTTCATATTCATATTTCTCTGGTTTTTATAGATTTATTCTTTAAGTAATATTTTATTAGGATGTTAGAAAGGCCTGTTATATAGAAGGCTTTCCTCTTGTAGGTCTGATATTGCTAGCAAGCAACATAATAGGTACAAAGTTCATGATTCTGTAGTTCTTAGGGCAAACCTTTCAATGTCTGGGTCAGATAAGATTTTAGTCTCGTATCAGTAATGATACTTTTGTTTGGGGAAGAACAAGCTTTAGCCGATATGCCTTAGGTCATGTCAAGTAAATATGTGACGCTATTGCATAGGCACAACTTTCTTACATTTGACCAATAAGGAGATTTTCATGTAAATGTTGTTTATGTTTTTGTAACCAATTATATTATTCCCATGATGATGGTATGATGATGTCATTTTAAGTATTTAACTTTATGTATTTCCTGAATCTGTTCAGAATATGCTCAAGAAGAAGATGAAGAAGAAAAAGAAGAAAGTTGTCAATTTTTGGTTAACTATTTGGTCTAATTGTTTTCCTATTAATTGAGGCATGTTTCCTGATTATGCTGAAAAGAAAGCAATCAATTTTGATGGGTTCTTTGGCCTGTTTTCCATATTTCATTACAATAAAATACAAGAACTTCCTCCTCATTTGACTTCATTTTTGACATGGAATCTAATGTCTACAACAACATCACACACCAATGCTCTGGTATTTTGGGCAAAACTCTATGGTAACCATCCAGAGTTTTGCCCAAAATACCAGAGCGTTGACACACAATGTCCCCAGCGTGATGACTATGATGGACCCCTGCTTCTTCTTCTCTGTGAGGCAGAGTTTCCTGCCAAAACACTGTTCCCACTCTGAGCAGCCTTTTAGTAGTGTATTTGAATTATGGAATTATAACTTTCTGCATGTCCCACCCTGTTATAGAGAACTTATTTGGCTTTTGCCCAGGCAAGAGATTTATTGTAACTCAGCAGGAGCCCTCTTATAAATCTCTTTAGAAATGGCACTTGACACGAAGTAAAGTTCAAACAGAAAGGTTAATTTTATTGAACAGGCACAATTGAGTTAGGAATAGGGCAGGAGACAAGAAGTTGAGGTAAATTTGGTTGTTTATTCAAATTATAATATTTTGAGCAGGCAACAGAGTATAGTTGAAGCTTATATTCTTAGAGACTCAGTTCTTGACTGTGAGAAGTTTGTCTTGCAGATTTCTTTCAGCAACAATGTGTCAATAAAGTTTCATAAAACTTAGTTTTCTGGAAAGTTAGTACTTTCTTCCTGTATTTAAATACTTTCCACGTGGGATTATAACTTTCCCTTTTTTACTCTTGAGGAGTCTGTTTCCCTTTTCACACAAACCAGGGGTCCCTTATGAGTTGAACCTTTTGAATTGTCAGATAGCTGCCATGCTTTCTTTGTTTACCTTCATCCCTGACCCTTGCACATGCACGCATGCTTGCTTTGCTTTGCTGCCTTGGGTAACTTAAGGGAGGCTTGCTTTCATCTGTGAGAACTGGCTCAGCCAGACAGCGCTATCAGCGCAAACTTGACGAGAAGAGAGGGATTGAGTTCCACTATCGGTGTGAATATTTCTGCTCTCAGGGGGTGGGGAGAGTCTCCCGTTCATGATGTAATGTCCCACCGGGAGAATTCCCGTGCGAGTGCTTGAAGTTCATTTGCTTAGCTAGTTGAAGCATCAGAGTATATGTAGCGAGTCCCTTGCACTAATCGTTATTCCTAACAATGTACCTGTAGCACTTGACAACAGAGCAGTATTCCAATAAAGCATAACTTTTCCTGAAGAGTGTTTGGACCTGCTTGCTGTTGATCCTGGCTGGTTAAGGCATATCCTCCACTTTCTAAGAGTGATAATCCTTTTTCTGTTTGGTTAGACTGGCATGTACTTGGCCACCCCCTGCCAGTCCCCTGTTCTTGCTTACTGCCAAGCAGTGCACCAGTAACCAGTGGATTCATAGACACTTCAGGGCTCTTTTTGTAGCAGGAACTCCTTTGCATATTAGGCAACACACCCCTCACATAGCCACTCCTCCAAGAGTTTACAGAGCTCTTCTTACAGGGGCTACTGTAAGCTCTTGGAGGATTGGCTACATTATGGGTGTGTTGCCTAATATGCAAAGGGGTTCCCGCTACAAAAAGAGCCCTGGACTTCTTCCCTCTGTGCCAGAGCCCAGCGACTCCAGTCAAAAAGATTAGCTGAAGAAGAGTTAAGCAAATGAGTCTACCACCTCATTTCTGCCCAAGTCATGTGAAAATAAGTTTTCCGAGAAGACAGTGATACTACTAGTTTCCAGTCTTGTCACTATGGACCACAGCAGGATTAAGTACAGCAACCTAATCTACAAGCACATTAGAATGTGTGAAAACAATAATCCCAAGAAGGAAACACATTATCTGGCCTTGTTACTTCACAAAGTAATTTGAATTAATTTTTCCCTAGAGTGGTTAGGGACCACTGCTGCCTGCCCTTCTCTTTTCTCTTTGGCTAATGAAGCTTTACCAGTGACTGTTAGTGAATTTCTATTAAGACCTCATTTTAGAGGTTATTACGGGGCAAAACAATTCCTGCTCCTGGGAAAGATGCCTATGAATTCGTAATTGTACATCCATGTCTGGTAGGGATTAGCATTTGAAAGGAATAGAATTTGTGTGTGAACCCAGTTGGGCTAAGGGAAGATAATTTCAGTGAGCAGAAGAAAAGCAATGTAACATTTGATTATAGTTTATACATTTAATTTCCTCTGCTCAATTCTCTTGGATAATTATTTTCACAAAATATTGTTTTCCTCTCTTGTAACACCTTGGCGATGTGCATATTAAAGTGTGTGGTAAAATAACCATTGACCTCTGTGTTATCCTTCTAGATTATAATAATATTTTCAATATTCAGAAAATATATGTTTGTGTGTCCAAAGGGACAGCATTAAGGCTTTTGTTCAATGCTTGCTCATTATTACAAAAAGGAGAAACTTGTATGGTGACATTGTTATAAGAGCCTGAGTAAGTTAAAGAGAAAGTAAGATCTGGGTTAGAAAGCAAGTGTATAATAACTGTTTACTGAGATGTCCAAGATTTTTTTTTTTTTAAAAAAAATCAAATTGTTATCTTTTGTAGCTGCATCCCCCGATTCCTTTCTTATAGTTCAGATGGATTAATATAAAGAAACAATATAAAGGCAATTGTAGAGTCCCATGGCTGTTGTCATGTGTAATCCAGCATTCCATGTTTCAGGGTGGCTGAACTTCTTCTTTACTTGTCACCATCTCAGTTTCCAATGCATATACAATGTGGCAGGGAATGCCATAGGACTTGTCATGGTTTGAAACTGGCTCCTGGGATTAGAGTCTTGTGAACCAGAAGTGGTGAAACAATGTCAGGGAGGCGCTATGTGGAGGCAGCATCCCCACTAAAGCATAAAAATCCTGCCAAGAACCAAAGGCTGATTGGCCTTGACAAGGGAGCCGAGCAGAACTGGTGATGCCCAGGAAAAAGAGCACCATCACAGCACATCCTGATTTCAGTCCCTTGGGAACAAGTGCTATGTTGGAGGACTGCCACTCATGGGTAAGACTGAGTAAGTAAAGGTAAAGGTTCCCTTGCTCAAAAGCCAGTCGAATCCGACTCTAGGGTTGCGGTGCTCATCTCCATTTTAAAGCTGAAGAGCCAGCGCTGTCCAAAGACGTTTCCGTGGTCATGTGGCCGGCATGACTAAACACCGAGGTGCATGGAATGCAGTTACCTTCCCACTGAAGTGGTACCTATTTATCTACTTGCAATTTCTTGCTTTCAAACTGCTAGGTTGGCAGGAGCTGGAACTAGAAACGGGAGCTCACTCCGTCATGTGGCACCCGGGTCTTGAACTGCTGAACTACTGACCTTCCACAGCCTGCAGTTCAGCGTCTTAACCTCTTGAGCCACCGCAGCTCCATTAAGACTGAATAGAGTAGCCTTATATGATGGGACAGTCTGCCTCAAAGAAGAACATCCATCCATGTGTGATATAAACCTCAGGCTTCAGTGTTATGTGCCAGAAACAGCTGAACTGTGTACATATTCCAATCTAAGAAGAGTACCTGTGAGTATTTACTGAGCTAAGCTTTCTACTTCAGTTGGTGGCTCTTGGGCATTCAGCAGACCTTGTGTGAAGGCTGAGGCTGTACCTTCCAAGGTCACGCAGGGCTGAGGTATTTTTTTTAAATTGCTTTTCTAAAACTACAATACTACATGGTTGGGGGATGGGAACAACCTAAAACCAGAGTACGAAGGATCATTATTACAAAAGTTTGAAGTTGCTGATACATCTCTTTTGTCAGAATAGTAAAGTGTGAGAGATAATACTGTAAAAATATCAAATTGAAAAGCAAACAATCACAAACTTATTTGGCTGTATCTTAGTTAACAATAAATGCTATAGTGTAAATATCATTAGTTTGGAGTTATGCATTAAGAATAAACATCAGGCTATCAAAATTAAACTATTTTGCTTTTTCCTCTCCTCCTGTCAAAGTCTAAATTAGTTTTTAAATGCTTTAGGTAGTAACCCCTAGTTCTGCTTCAAAATCAAAGGGTTTTGACAGACTAATCGAATTAATATCAGAGTCTTTCCCATCCTTCTCGCTCTTATAGTGGCTAGACAAAAAAACTGTGTAATAATAGGTGATTTTAACTACCTACACATTGATTGGGTCAATATGTGTTCTAGTCGGGAAAAAGAGATTGAGTTTCTAGACACTCTTAATGACTGTGCTATGGAGCAGATGGTCACGGAACCTACCAGGGGAGAGGCGATCCTGGATTTGGTCCTAAGTAATGCCCAAGACCTGGTGAGAGATGTAAAAGTGATTGCACCACTTGGGAACAGTGACCATAATGCTATTGAGTTCAACATTTGTATAAATAGGGAGTTGCCCAAAAAGACCAATATAACCACTTTTAACTTTAAAAGGGGTAACTTCTCTGATATGAGGGGACATGTGAGGAAGAAACTGAAAGGAAAAGTAGAAAGGGTAAAAACCATTGGGGAAGCTTGGAAACTTTTTAAAACTACAATCCTAGAAGCTCAAAAAATATATATAGATTGCAGGTTAGGAAAGGAAAAAATAGGTATAGGAAAAAGCCTGCATGTTTAACTAACAAAGAAAAGAATATAAAGACCAACAATAAAACTTTCTTCAAATACATTAGAAGTAAGAAACCAGCCAGGGAAGCAGTGGGGCCCTTGAATGACCAAGGGGTAAAAGGAGTACTGAAGGATGAAAGGGAAATGGCTGAGAAGCTGAATGCATTTTTTGCCTCTGTCTTCACTGTGGAAGATGAGAATTGCTTGCCCACCCCAGAACCACTGATTTCGGCAGCGGTGTTGAGAGACCTGAGTCAGATTGAGGTGATGACAGGGGAGGTCCTATGCTGGAGTTTATTAGGAAGGGAATTGAAAACAAATCAGCCAGTATCATAATGCCCCTGTATAAATCAATGGTACATCCTCATTTGGAGTACTGTGTACAGTTCTGGTCACCACACCTGAAAAAGGATATTATAGCATTGGAAAAAGTGCAGAAAAGGACAACTAGAATGATAAAAGGGTATGAACACTTTCGCTATGAAGAAAGGTTAAAGCGCTTGGGGCTCTTTAGCTTGGAGAAATGACGGCTGAGGGGTGACATGATCGAGGTTTATAAGATTATGCATGGGATAGAGCAGGTTGAGAAAGAAGTATGTTTCTCCCTTTCTCACAATAAAAGAAGTCGTGGGCACTCTATGAAATTGCTGAGCAGTCGGATTAGAACAGATAAAAGGAAGTACTAGTTCTTCACCCAAAGAGTGATTAACAAATGGAATTCACTGCCACAGGAGGTGGCGGCGGCTATTTATTTTATTTATTTATTTACATGTGATTTCTATACCGCTCGTAACCCCTAATGGGTCTCAGAGCGGTTTACATAGGACTACATCTGTAGTCAAACCTAACTAGGGCCACAATTTGTGCGGGGGGGGGGGTTACCTAACAGCACCGTGGCGGCGGAATCCTTCCTCTTTTTTCTGACGGCTCCAGGCGCAGTCTTGATGCTCCGAGTGGCTGGCGACCGTCGGCGGGCTTTTTCCTGGTAGTCCTCCGTTGACGCGCACTGCTACAGGCTGCGGCTGCCGGCTATACATCCCATCAGGCTCCAGCCGCACCGCGCCTCGTAGTTGCATCATTCCGACTCCGCCTCCTTTTTCCGACTGGTCGTCGCCTCTACAGTCCACCAGACGCCACCATGTTCTTCCAAGCCGCTTCTCGCCTCTCGCTGCCATCTCTCTCACTTCTTGCTGCCGCCGCCGTCGACCCTGCTGGCACGGAACCAGGAGGAGGGTGCCCCCTGCCTCTAAGACAGGTACCCATTTCTCTACTTTGGTGTTAATTTTGAGCTGCTGGGTTGGCGGGAGCCGGGACTGGGGCCGGGAGCTCACTCCGGCCGCGGTGGGGATTCGAACTGCCACTATGACTGCCACTATAAGCATGGTCCGCTTCAAGAGGGAATTATATAAGCATATGGAGCAGAAGTCCATCAGTGGCTATTGGCCACAAGGTATAGATAGGAACTCTAAAGCTGGGGCAAGTGATCCTCTGTATTCTTGGTGCTTGGGGGAGGGCAACAGTGGGAGGGCTTCTAGTGTCCTGGTCCCACTGCTGGACCTCCTGATGGCACCTGGTATTTTTGGTCACTGTGTGACAGAGTGTTGGACTAGATGGGCCATTGGCCTGATCCAACATTGGCTTTTCTTATGTTCTTATGTTCTCTTCTTCTTCTGTGTCTTTATTCTCCTCCACTTTCTCAGGTCCCTCTTCCGCTTTCTGTTGTTGCTTCAGGAATATCTGCTTTATTTCTGGGCTGAGGTCTTTGATGGCATTATAAAATGTCACCCAACACTGGAAAATTGGGATTTGCACTTGCAATCAGAGAACCCCACTTCTTAACATATCTACCAGTGCTCTCTGAACCCACATTCCCAGTCCTTACTACAGTACAAATCACATTTTAACTACTGCGTTAGTACAGAGCCCATGTTTATTGCTTTTACACAATATCCATCAGCTTCATGATCCATGGGTCTATCATGATCTCATCATAATTTGCAGAATAACTGATTGACAATTACATCAGAAGTGGCCTGGGCAACTGTGCAATTTTTTAAAAAATCATACACTGTGGTTATCTTGCTCCATGATTCTGAGTTTGTGCCAGCAGCAGCTACTGGCCAGCTCGCTAGTGTAACAATTCAAGCCATTGACTGTGTGGATGGCAAAAGCAGTGCCTATATTTGACAATATAGATCATTTAAAATATAGCAGCAGTCTGAGAATATGGCCTTTTCTACAAGGGGTTCTTTGTCCCAGGATTGATGCAGTTTGGAAACGGTTTTTCCCCTCTGAAATTTTTCCTAATCTTTTCTGCAATCTTTTCCAAAACTGCTTGCTGTGGCTTTAGAAAAAATCACAGTAAAGCTGGGATAGCTGCTTAAGGTTGTCAAAAATTCCTGGAGATTTGGGGGGTGGAGCTTGGAGAGGGCAGAGTTTGGGGAGGAGAGGGATCTCAGCAGGGTATAATGCCATAGAATCCACTCTCCAAAGCAGCCATTATCTCCAGGGAAACTGATATCTGTCATCAGGAGATCAGCTGTAATCCTGGGAGAGCTCTAGGCCCCACCTGGAGGTTGGCAACCTTATTAAGCTTCCATGTGAGTGGGAATGTTTGGATTTTCCTGGCCCTTCCCACATAGCAGCTATTTCCCCTTTCTCAGTCCCTATGGCAGCCATATTTCCCCTCCTCTTACCTGACAGGGGGCTTTTTGAGTTTTTTTAAAGTAACAGACGTGGGTATGTGTTCCAGTCTGGGAGAAAAAGCAGGGGGAAAGTCTCCATGTAGAACTAGCCTATTAATTTCTTGTTTGTATCATTCTGTCATCTGACAAGAAGAATTTCACCAAATATTTCTGATCAGGCATTGGAAGCATAGCAAAAAATTTCTAATCACTTGATAGGGCAATACAGACAAGCAGATTACTAAGCGGTTAAAATCATGCTCACTGTGATAAATTGCCAAGTAAATATGGTCTGCATATATCTATTTTTAACAGCAACGCTAATAGGGCACACTGTAAGAAAGGAGCTGCTTCATATTTATCATGTTTCGAGGGAAATGACTCTTGTACAGTTTCTGTAAGATGTGGGTATGTATCCTTTATATGTTTAGGGAAAACGTAGCCTATGAAGTACACAATACTGCTGCATTTAAATGACTTAGAAGAAAAAGTGGATCAGCCATTACCATTGTGGGAGAAAAACCGAAGAAGCTTGCGAAAAAGTAACATTTTTTTTTTAGTGTTAGTGCTAGGCCTGATCCAGTACCTGCAGCATGATTCCTTGTTTGCAGTGTCACAGAAAGAGGACAAGTGCTTGAAAAGCTACTTTTGCTGTTCTGCATGTGGTATTGTCTTTCTCACGAATGTTTCAGTACTTGGCAGCTGTGGCTAGACAGTGGTGAGTGCACAGTGCATGCCATGCCAAAAGACCCTCAGGATCATAGACTAAGAAATTCCATATTTCCCATTTTTCAAATAAAAAGCCACTCAGTATATTTAAGTCATCTCCTCCCTTTCTCCTTGTCTTAAAGACATCACAACATACTGCTTTTAAAAAGGTGAAACAACTAATTGCAGGTGGTCACCTCTGCTGCTCAGTGGACACTAAACAGAATGAATTATTGGCTATCTCCCTTTCTCTAATCTGTACCCTGCATCGAATCAGCAGTGAGATGGGAGCTTGTTTCCAACTGCAAGCTGCATTCACTGATAAGTAGCAAGGCTGATAGCCCTGGAAGTCACATGAAAGTGATAATCTGTCACAGAAGCCTACCCATGGGAGGATTTTCTGCCCTTCTTCTTCCTTCTAGGGTGACCCCAGATGGAATAGGAGATCTTTCTTTAATTGTAAGGGGATGCTTGGGGAGTTTATTTTTTTCCCTCCCCAGTGGCATTTCTAATTGTGAAAACTGTTTATGGATTTGTCAAGGAATGACTAAACCCCAACTCAGAGAAAACAGTTTAACCATAGGTCACCTTCTGGAGTGACTATAATTTGATTTCTATGGGGTTATTTAGTGTCTGAAAGATTTTGAAGGCAAAAGTATGATCTTAATACTCAAAATTATGTCCAGCTTGCTTGAGCACATGCAACACAAATGTTTAACAGCATGGTGTCAGTGACATGTGTGCATATGTGCCTGAGTGGAATTATGTATACCTCTGTCACAACTCCTTGCTTTTGGGTTGCTTAATATTTATTGAGTGATATACTAAGTTCTGCTTGGCTGATTCCAATTCTTCAGTTTGTTGTTTTCTTTAAGTTGCTAGAGTGCAAATCTACACAGCAGTTATACTCTGAACCGTAAACAGAGTGTGCCAGAGAGGGGCACTGAACCCTCCCTCCTTCCTTTCCCTCACATTGCATCAGCCCATTACTCCTCCCATTTTTTGTTTCTGGAATTGGAGCTAAGAAGGGAATAAACATGCCTGGTGCAACTGGTGCAGAGAGATAATGGACTGGAGTGGAAAAGGTTCTGGTGATATGTGTTCTTGCCACATTTTATATAAGAATGGGAAGGGCATATGAATGCTGGCCCCGCCTCATCTAGTTTGGCCCCATATCCCACTGAAATCTATGTGAGCTAAGTCAGTCATGATCCACTTGTTCCCATAGGTTTTCAGTTCAATGGAATTTAGTCACATCTACCTTTAGTTGGATTGGGGTTGATATGTCCAGAATCTCACATTGTTCTTGAGTTCTCATTTCTTTTTAAATTCCCACTGGCAAAATGCAAATCCTTGAGGATCATTTCTGTAAACGCTAGCCACCTTTAGATATAATAATTTCAATTCTAGCTACCTATATTTTAGAGGTGCCACCCACCACATATTCAAGATAAAGCATATGCTGAGGACCAAAATATATGATCTGCTGGGACATTTGTGTCTGATCTCCCAACATTAAATTTTACTAAATGCAGTGGTGCATTTATAGAATCATAGAATCATAGAGTTGGAAGGGGCCATACGGACCATCTATTCCAACCCCGTGCCCAATGCAGGACCAGCCTAAAGCATCTCTGACAAATTTCTCTCAGCCCTTCTTCTTCTGTGAGCAAATTGGAGATGAGAAGACTCAGTTGCCCAACATTTGGGGGGGGGGGAATTACAGCCATGTCTGTAAAATGTAAATAGAATATATTCCTCTAAAATGTTGAATTGTAACTACTGGAACTTTCTTCATATTTTAGGGCCACCTATTCTTATGGGAAGAACTGTGAAGTCATAAATCAGACAAAGGGGTGAGACAATCTGAGGAAATAAAATTTCCTGGTATAATAGCTGCTTACCACTCCCTTTCCACAACTGGTATGATTAACTAATCATGTTTTCCATGGGCTATGTGTTTGGTGACATGTCATTTCAACCAAAATGTTCTTTAAGAACTATTCCACTAACAATAATCATATAATGATATACAGGATACTTAGATGGATTATTTCAGGTGACACAGTGAAGGGCCTGTTGATGAGATTAGTTATGTTGGATTAATGAGCTTTACATTTGCTTTAACCTTACAGATCTTCATGACAAAGAAAATTAATATAAAATAAGCCACCCATTGATAATGTTTAGGTTTCGTGTGAGGAATTTTTGCTATAATATTGTTAGCAATTGTTTTCAGTGTTAATAATTTTGGATGCCTGTTGGAATATTTGTTGTTGTAAGGAGGTGGGCTGGCTCTAGCAGCACGAAGGGAATGATCTGTGGTTGGTGAGTCATTGAGTAAATGTGTTGCATGTTTGTCTCCTTGAAGATGAGGCCACCAGAGTATATAGTGAGTTTACCCTCCACCCCTGCAGAGGCCTCAGATTGGGAGTGGAAGGGGTTGAATCTTCACCCTGATCCAACGTCTCCTATCAGGATTCTCTCCCTTCACTCTCTTGCCCTTCTGTCTGAGTTATCTGTGTGAAGAGAGAGGTAGCTGCAACCATGTCCTCCTTGGCTGTGGGCTAGAGGAGTTTTAATAGCTTCTTGCAGTCGCTGAAAGACCTTCCTCCTTCCTCTGGTTCCATGGGGAACCAGCCAATTCTTAGACTTGCCTTCTGTCCCTGGGAAAGGCTTCAGAATGGTCTGTACCCCCATTGTGGACAACTTCACTCAACCCTCTTCCCTGGCTTGACCCCATTAGGACACCATTGTGCCATAGAGACAAGGCTTTGGTTTCTGGCCTGCTAGGGCTTGAAGCCATGGTATTGCAAGCTTACCACCCACTCCTGCCATCTGATGAAATTCAGCTCTGCAGTCACACCAAACACCATTTTTTACAATCTGCAGGAGACTAGAGGGTGGGAACATGGGGAAGGGGGGCATCAGTTGATGGCATGATGTCACTTCTGGGAATATACAGAAGAATTGGTTGAAACTCTATGATTTGGGGCCATTCCTAGAGAGGACTGACATATGTTCCAGGGCAAGTGAAATCAGCAAAAACTGCCAATTCCTAGAGAGGCATGATGTAATTTGCAGGTGTGATGGACAGGCTATGTTCAGCCTCTTCCTAAGAGCAGCCAATGAGTGCAGACAGAATGTTCAGAGAAGGAGACTTGAAAAAAGGCAGTTGAGAAATGACAGTTAGAAGGGGTTATCAGCAGAGAGGGAAGCTGATGGCGTAAGGACTGAGATGAAAAGGTTTTTTTCTGACTGAGGAAAACTGTATAGAAGATCTGCTTTGAACAGGCTGACAATAGTAAATTTGTAACTAAAGGATCCCATTTGTAGGTATAGAACCACAGTTTAATGGAAATGAAATGTTGTTTCTTTACTTTCCTCAATGTTTTGTTCTTACAAATATAAGTTTCTTGTTTTTATTAACCCTGTGGGCTGCGTGTCTAAGGGAAAGATGCGCGCGCACACACACACAATTTAATATCTCAGTCTTTTACCTACATATATTAGAGGTTATGAATAAATGGTGGCAGTGAGAGATTGAAACAGTGTTTGATTTTGTGAGTGAGAGCTGATTATTAAAGGGGGCTCAGCTACCCTGTCTGTGGATGTCTCTGGGAGTGAGAGAGAGGACCTGAGGTATGAGATGGTCATGACTCTCTGCAAATTTTAAAACAGACAAGAAGGGTCGTGAATTTGACATCTTGACCTACATATAAACCATAACCTGAACAAGAGAGGTTGTAGAGGGTACTAGGCACTCTGTGTGAGTGGACAAGGGGTGTCACAGTGGGTTTTCCTGGGAGTGAAATGATGGTTCAGCCATTTTTTAATTTTATTTTTCTCCTGCCGTTGCTCTGAGCAGCAGCAAGAAAAGCCAGCTGGGGGCGGGGATGCCCCGCCTACACTGGGGAGCTGGAAACTCTACTTGCCTCTCGAGCCACAGATAAGCCCCATGTCCCCTTCTCATCTCCACCAAGGGACTGTGGTCCTTCCATCCTGCCTTGCCTTTGCGGTGGTTGCACGGTTGGCGTTGGAGCCCTCACCTGGCTCTGGCCGGCTATATATAACCTTGGGTGGGAGGAGTGAAGGCAGGTGTAAATATTTAAAATATATAAATGAAATGCATATGTGATTCCACACAGCTAGAGCAAGAGTTAACCCAGCATATCTGCATTTGTGAACTGGATAGATTAATAGTGCAATCCTATGTAGAGTTCACTACAAACCCATTGAAATAAATTGAATAGACTGAAGTAAGTCTGCATGGGATTGCACAGTAAGCTACTTGGAAATAAGAGTTAATGCATATGAACATTCTGGTCTTTTGTGGCCTATTTCCCAGCTTTTTCTGCTTGGACTTGGTGTGAATGGGTAATCTTAACTGATTTTTGCTTGAGCTAAATTCACATCAGGTGAATCGTTTTGTTGTTCACCATCATAAACAAAAAAAATCAGACAAAATATCAGTCAAATTAGGGTTGCCAAGTCACGGCGGGGGATTGTATGTCTTCACAGAATCCGTGCCGCGGGGACGGCGAGACGCATTGCACCTGCCATTGCCAGAATGTGACGCTACGCGTCGCTTTGGCAATGGGAGCTCCAAACAGCCCTGTTGCCAGAGCGATGCGTAGCGTCATGTCCTGGTGACAGCAGTGCCTCGCCGTCCCTGTGGCACGGATTCTGTGAAGACATGCGGATTCCCCGTTGCGATTTTGCGAGATTTGGTAAGCCTAAGTTAAATTGATGTTAGTTACTTGAACTGAATCATTGGTCTCAGTTGCCATTTACTTTTGGAGTAACTAGGAATTCTCCCCCTAGGGTTGCTAGCTCTGGATTGAAAAATTCCTGGAGATCTGGGGGTGCCAATGATTCCTCTAAGCTGTGGAGTCTTCTGAGAGACTGGCATTAAAGTTGTGAGCGAGCGATTTGGCTACTGCATAAATTAGTTTGCTCTGGAGCCATCCTTCCTGAGCTAATATAGAAATGTGTGAGCTGGAGGCTAAAAAACTGTGAGCTAGCTCACACTAACTCAGCTTAGAGGGAACACTGGAGGAGTCTGGCAAGGGTCCTGCTTGGGGAGGGGAAGGACCTTAGCAGGCTATAATGCCATAGAGTTTGCACTCTGAAGCAGCTGTTTTCTCCAGGTGAACTGATCCCTGTATTCTGGAGATCAGCTGTAATTACAAGAGATCTACAAGGTCCACCAGGAGGCTGGCAATCTACTCTCCATTAGGTTCTGACCTAGCTTTATTTTGAGACAACATGTGAAGATTAGCTCTATGTAGGTTACATTTTTTGCCTTCAGCTAATTCTAAATCTATAGCCCAATGAAATAATTAACAGAAAATCAAGCAGAACGGCTGTTATCTAAATAAAGCCCCAAACCTGCTGCTGTGTGGATTATTTTTCCACAGAGTAGCAAGAAGCAGAGCAATAAACCGCCATCTGTTACTAGACAGAGGGGGCAATTACAAGCAATTTATAAACCAAGATTTTTTAAAAATCCCAGTGTAGAATGAAAAACATTAGGACTCCTGTTACCGCGAGCTAAAATGGTGGCAAATCCATAATACCCAAAGCATAGCAATAGCACAAATCTTTCTAATGGCTTTTGGATGATAAAACTGTAACATAACTCAATAGATACTTCCTGTTGATCAAAACAGGGAAATTGGGACTTCCGGTCTAATTATTTCGCTGCTTGGACACGTCCCGTCTCGCTCTGATGAAGACGCGCCAAGACACGGTTGATGGGAGGGGTCTGAGTTCGTCCCGGACCTCCCTGGGGTCCTTGTAGGAGACCCCCAGCCCGGGGAGCTGAGGAGAGCCTATTCCAAGGCAACAGCCAAGGAATTGAGGCTCACCTTCTTCCCTGAAAGGTACCGTCACCGTGGAGCAAGCATGGCACCCAGAGTCGACTGCTGGAGCAAGCGACCACGATCAAACTTCTAAAAATGCTTCCAAAAGATCTCCAAGACTCGTGAGGTAAACAAAGCTCAGGTTAAAAAAGCGAACTGAACCTTGGAAGCGCCTAAGTTTGAAGCGTTGGGGAGAGGAATTCAAACACCCCCCCTTTTTTCTTTGAGCAAACTTTAAAAACAGTTTTAAATCAGAAATAAAAGACTTTGAGCTAAAATGAGCACATAAGCAGTTAAACAAATGAGCCTGCGTAGCGGGGAGGGTGGGGTATAAATTGAATTAAATAAATAAATAAATAAATAAAAACTGCTAATGTATACAAAGTGGGACTAAATCGTATAACTTTTGCCTTGTTTTGGAAAACTTACTTTTTGTTGACATTATGGCTGGGATTGGATGGAGAGTGCTGGATAAAAAACTGGTGACCGGAAATAACATACCAATGACTCCTTCCCAGAACTAGGAAGTAACTACAGACTTTTCTTCACTGTTAGCAAATGCACTGTGCCCCCTAATGGATCAGATGACTAATCTCAACACTAAGCTTGATAATGTCCAAAAACATCCGAATCAAATGGACAAAAGAACTTCAGCAACTGAGAAAATGTCGAAAAAGATGGAAAAACAGACTGAGAGTATTAATAAAAGAGTGGATGAAGCAGAGAAGGAAAGATCCACTGATAGAATGCAAATAACACAGCTTCAGCTGGATAGATCCATGTATGTTCTACGTTTTCATGGGATCCCCAAAGAGAAAAATGAGGACTTAAAAGAACTCTTGGCGGCTGCCTTGGCCCCATTAATGGATTACAAACTAAAAATTTATGGAACAAGTGTTTAACACAAAAAAGAAGCAGAAGGAAAAGAACTTAAAGCCGGATGGGGAGGAAAAAGAAGATGAATCCTACACATAGGATTCAACAAACCAAACTTCCACATCATCAGAATCTTCTGAATCGGAGAAAGGAGAGGTCGCTCCGAAACTCCAGAAAACAAAGAAACGCAGGAAGAAAAGACTCTAGAACTAAGGCAATAGTATTAAAGGCAGAAATTGCGTTAAGCTACTAAATATGTATTAATAATTGAATCAAATCTTAACATAACGTGTTATATTAGGTTAAAAACAGTATTTCTATAACTTCTCAGATCATGACATGTATTAGTCTTTACCCTTTCCCCAAATCCAGTAGATGGAATAGATTAGAACTGTACTACTCCTTCCCTTATCCAGTAGATTTATGTATTAGATTTCCTATACCCATCACCCATAGTATTAGTGTTAGGGTATTAGTATCCCTTCCTCCATCCCATAATTGTAGTATGTAGAAAATGCAAAAAAATAAAAATTCCCCTGTGGGGGGCCAAAAACAAAACAAAACAAACAAAAAACAACAACAGGAAAATTGGAATGCTTGGATTTAAACCAATTTAGACAACAGTACTCAAATCTGTTCAGTAGAGATTATTCCCAGGAAATGACTCCTAAATTTGCATTGTTAGTCCCACTAACTCCAGCTAGTTTAAGTTCATGTAACATAATTTCTGTTAGTAAGTCTATCCATATGTTTATCCAATTCCCTCTTGAAGCTGTCCATGCTTGTAGTCACTGCCACCTCCTGTGGCAATGAATTCCATGTGTTAATAATCACTCTTTGGGTGAAGAACTAGTACTTCCTTTTAGCTGTTCTAACCTCACTGCTCAGCAATTTCATTGAGTGCCCATGAGTTCTTGTACTGTGAGAAAGGGAGAAACGTACTTCTTTCTCAGTCTGCTCTATCCCATGCATAATCTCATAAACCTTGATCATGTCACCCCTCAGCCGTCATTTCTCCAAGCTAAAGAGCCCCAAGGGCTTTAACCTTTCTTCATAGGGAAAGTGTTCCTACCCTTTTATCATTCTAGTTGCCCTTTTCTGCACTTTTTCCAATGCTATAATATCCTTTTTAAGGTGTGGTGACCAGAGCTATACACAGTATTCCAAATGAGGTCGCTCCATTGATTTATACAGGGGCATTATGATACTGGTTGATTTGTTTTCAATTCCCTTCCTAATAATCCCCAGCATAGCATTGGCCTTTTTTACTGCAGTCGCACACTGTCTTGACTTTTTCAGTGAGTTATCTACTACGACTCCAAAATCTCTCTCTTAGTCAGTCTCTGCCAGTTCGGACCCCTTCAACGTGTATTTATAGTTAGGATTTTTTGCTCCAATGTGCATCACTTTGCATTTGGCCACATTGAACCCCATTTGCCACGTTGACGCCCACTCACCCATCCTCGACAGGTCCTTTTGGAGTGTCTCACAATCCTCCCTGGTTTTCACCACCATGAACAATTTCATGTCATCCACAAATTTAGCCACTTCACCGCTTACTCCCAACTCCAAATCATTAATAAATAAGTTAAAAGCAACGGGCTGAGTACTGATCCCTGCGGTACCCCACTGCTTACCACCCTGCACTGAGAAAATTTCCCATTTATACTCAGTCTCTGTTTCCTATTAATCAGCCAGTTTTTGATCCACAAAAGGACTTATCCTTTTATCCCATGACTATTGAGCTTACTTAACAGCTTTTGATGAGGAACTTGATCAAAAGCTTTCTGGAAGTCAAGGTAAACAACATCTATTGGGTCCCCATTCATGGGGAGGGCGGGGTAGAAATTTAAATGAATAAATAAAAAAAAATGTTTGTTCACTCCCTCAAAGAACACTAACAGGTTAGTGAGACAAGATCTTCCCTTACAGAACCTATGCGGAGTCTGCCTCAATAGTTTATGTTCATCAATGTGCCTACTAATTCTTTCCTTAATAACAGTTTCCACCAACTTACCCAGTATCGATGTCAGCCTGACTGGCCTGTAATTTCCTGAATCTCCTCTGGAACACTTTTTAAAGATGGGAGTGATTATTAGCTACCTTCCAGTCCTCAGGAATGGAGGCAGATTTTAATGAAAGATAACATTTTTGTCAGGAGATCCACAAGTTCACATTTGAGTTCTTTCAAAACTCTCGGATGTATGCCATCCAGGCCTTTTTTAAAAAAAGTTGTCTATCAGTCGTAGGACCTCCTCTCTGGTCACCTCAATCTGACTCAGGTCTTTCAACACCCCTCCTGAAATCAGCGGTTCTGGAGTGGGCAAGTACTTCTCATCTTCCACAGTGAAGCCAGAGGCAAAAAATGCATTCAGCTTCTCAGCCATTTCCCTATCATCCTTCAGTACTCCTTTTACCCCTTGGTCATCCAAAGGCCCCAAGGCCTCCCTTGCTGGTTTCCTGCTTCTAATGTATTTAAGAAAGTTTTATCGTTGGTCTTTATGTTTTTTGCAATATGCTCCTCATATTCCCTTTTTGCCTGCTTTTATTTGCCACAGCCTATGTTTCCTTTTATCAGCCTCACAGGGCCCCCGGTCACACGGGAGGATTTGCCCCGCAGAACGGACGGATTGAGGGTGGATTAAACCAGTGCAATCAAAATGCCAACATCTAGCAAGCATCGCGCATGTGCCCCCAACACGTCCCTTCCAGCCGAAAATGCGGAGTTAAGAGTTAAAAACCCCCTGCAAAACACTACTACCTACTGGAAAACCCGCAGCAAGGGCGGCCATGAAGAAACAATATGAAAAGAGGGTACATGTTTGGGAAATGTCAGAAGAAAGTCTTGGTATAGACCCATGCACTGAGGAGGAAGGGCAGGGACCCCTGGATTGGTCCTCTCCCTATTGTTGGAAGGAAAGGAATGAATGTTTATGAGGTACGGGTAGGCTGTATGTGACCTCAAACAAACTGGCTCCATGTAAACCTGCTAAAAGAATGGAATGATAGAAACAATTTGTATTAGTCACCCCCCACACTGGGATCCTGGGGAGACCAGCCTACTGGAGATTCCATCTGACTCATTGTTGGTCATGCAACAAAAACAATTGATAGCCATGGGGGCTGTTTTCTCCCCTTCTGGGTAGAATGTAATTGTTGGAGCATGCCATCAAGACTGAGCCTGGAAAAAACAGTGTGATAACCACTGTAACTTTTGCACCAGAAAATGTGGGAGGCGGTACAGCAAAAGAAAACAGCAATGCTGAAGCTGGGAGTCATAGAGCTGTCAGTCAGTCCATGGATGAGTCCCCTAGTATTTATCCCTAAGCCTGATGGTTCTATTCACATGTGCCTGGACTTTAGAGAAGTCAATAAGGTGTCCTGGTTTGATCCTGATCTGGTGCCAAGGGTTCCCCAAATGTTGGCATGGCTAAGTGAGGCCCACTATTTAATGACACTGGATATGACCAAAAGGTACTGGCAAGTCCTTTTAAGGGTGCAAGATAGGGAGAAAACAGCCTTTGCAACTCCCTGGGGCTTAAACTTTCCATGAGAGCAGGCTTACTTGACAAAGGAGAAAGAAGCATTAACAATCAAGTGGGTAGTGACATCCCTCCACTATTATCTACCATGAACCCCCTTCACGTTAATAACAGAGCATGTGGCCCCTCATTGGATGAAGAATCGAGGACATCATAATGAAAGTATCCAGCACTGGATGCTGGCTTTGCAGCTCTATGCCTTTACAGTACAACACCGAGCAGGATGACAACACTCCAACACAGATTTCTTTTCATAATGGCATCCTCAGGTGATAGGTGTAAGGTGACACATCTCTGCTGCTGTAAGAATGAGGCTCAGCCATCCAACTGCAGGATTTAAAGTCTGGCAGTTGGGGAAATGAGGGGGAAGAGCAGCAGCAGCAGCGAGAAAGGCTGAGGAGGCTGAAAGCTATTGTGGAGGTGGGGCCGGGGAGGCTCCAGGAGCTGCAGTAGACACCAAGACAAGGAAGAGTCACAGATGCCAGCCAAGGGAGGTGGCAGGGGGCTGTGAGAAACCTAAAACACTGGCAGAGCCACTTCCAGACTGGGAAGACGTTACCAGAAGAAGAGAGGCAGAGCCATAGGAGGCACATTTGGGCAGCAATCAAACTCCATCCTTAAAGAACCCAGGGAAGAACTAGCTAAGGGAACTTAAAAGACAACACTGTGTAGGAGGGGGGTAGAATGAGAGAAGTAACTTTTCACTTTGGGAAGGCACAGAGGTGTAAGGTTAGGCACGGGCTAAGCACTTTATGAACTATTTAGGTGCCTTTATATAAGGCAAGTGGCCAGGGAGGATCCTGGGAGTAAAGAGGCCCTGATCCGAAACCACAGCAAGGAGTGACACAGCAGTTTAACATTCTTTTATTCAAGAAGTCTAAAAGCATCTCAGATGTCGGGACTTTCAAGTTTAGTCCTTGGGACATCTAAAGGTATTCCTCATAGTCTCATTGATGCTATGCCAAAGCACAGGACATTTTATTACAGCAGGTTCTGCTTTGAGACAATCTGCCAAGCTAATAAATAATAAACCAGTTCTGGAAACAGGTACTCTGGTTTCTCTTCAAATCGCATAAATCTTTTGCCTTTTACTTCCTATTCCTGTTAATAGCAGTGTATTGGTTTATGGAGAGTCAAGAAGCCCAAACAGACATGAACTCCGTTGATTTGTGAGTGGGCTTCTATAAGTTGTGCTGAATGGGTTCCCTAGCACACCCACCCTGCTCCTGGCAGTGTTCTATGTTGCTGCTAAGCAGGAGTAGCAACTGCAGAACTGAGGCCCAGAGCTGGTGTTAGGGATAGGCAAGCATGGCAGCTGCTGGGGTGCCAAGCTGCAGAGGACACCAGCTTCAGCTGCAGGGGCTCATCTCAGAGGGTGACTGTCAACTTACCACATCTAAATAACAAGTAGCAATCAGTTTATACATCATCTTCCTATAGGGTTGCCAAATCGGTTCGACTCACCGGCGGGGGAGGCTCCTTCCCGTCCGGGAGTCGTTGCAGAGCGTGTGCTGCCATTTGAGGGGAAAACTCTTTGTTTTTCCCTCAAATGGCGTGGCCCCGCCCCCAGCGTGCGACGTCACTTCCGGTGATGCGCACGCGGGGGTGGGGTTTCCCCCGGGCCCCGATTCCGGCGCGCCGGGAATCGGGGCGCCGAAGCGGGGGAATCCCCGCCCCCCGGCTGCATTTGGCAGCCCCACCTTCCTAACCTGGCAGAATGGTTGGAAAATCTGATAACTTTTGACAGTATTTTCACCTACATTTTTAGGGCTAGTATTGCTGCTTCCTTGAAGAACATTTCATGGATTTTTCTGGTCCCACAAGAGCTACTGAGGCCAGTGCCATGAATTAACTATCTCCCTTATAAATAAAAGCCGAATGGTGGTGGCACTTTTCTAGAACATTCCACACGCTCCGGAATTGGTTGGCACCCTGGTGTGTCACTCACAGGGCGTCTCTCTCCATTCGCTGTGCTGCCACCCTTTTGCCCTCAGTTTCCTTCGAGCCGTGGCCTGGGCCGGGTGCTCCACTGGTCAGACACCCTCACTCGGCCTGCAGGCCCCAGACGGGGCCATGCCACCGTTGCTGAGCCGCGGCATCCAGGAGCCACCACCAGCCAAGAGGAGGCCCAGGCCAACATGTGCTGGCTCCACCCAGCTGCCTGGAAAGGCACTGGGGGTGGCCCGTGCCACCGCGCCTGAGGCCGGCCAGGGAGCCAGGCCCAGCCTGTCCAGTCGCCCTGTGGTGGGGACGGATGAGGCCAGGCGACTTGGCCCACTGGGGCCTCGAGTGTGCGGAGGGAGGATCGAGGAGAGGGGTCCAGGGAAGGAGACACGAGCCCGCAGCCGCCCGCCTGAGCTGCCGCCCATGGCAGGGAGAGGGATGAGCCTGGTCCGCTTGCCCCGCTGGGGCCTTGCTCGGCCGGAGGTAGTGGCGGGAGTGGCCAACCCAGGTGCTTTGCCCCGCCGAGGCCTCGACCCTGCGGTGGGGGGGAGTGCGGGCTGCTTCCGCGGGTTGGGGAGGCCAGGAAGTGTATGGTGCCCTGCGCCCAGCTCGTGCCCATTGTGGGGAGAGGGGCGAGCCTGGCCAGCTTCCCCCACTGGTGCCTCAATCGGGCGGGGGTGCTGGGGGACAGACGAGGCCAGGCGGCTTGGCCTGCTGGAGCCTCGACTGCGTGGCAGGAGGGTAGAGGAGAGGAGACTGGGGAAGGAGATGTGGGCCCGCAGCTGGCCGCCCACTGCAGGAAGACGGACGAGCCTGGTCCACTTGCCTCACTGGGGCCTTGCTTGGCCGGGGGTGGTGGCGGGAGTGTCCAACCCAGGCACTTTGACTCACTGGGGCCTTGACCCTGCGAGGGGGAATGTGGTGGGCTGCTTCCTCGAGTTGGGGGGCGGGAAGTGGGCAGCGCCCTGCACCCAGCCGGCCTCGCACCCATTGTGGGGAGATGGGTGAGCCTGGCCGGCTTCCCCCGCCGGTGCCTCGAGTGGGCGGGGGTGCCGGGGGGAGGGGCGAGGCCTGGCGCCTTGACCCACCAGAGCCTCAACCGTGCAGGACAGGATGGCCAGCTTCACCATGGGGGGGCCAGATGGAGACAGCGACCAGCACCCGTGGCCAGGCTAGTGCCCCGTTGTCTTCAGTTCCACAATGGGCATTCTTCCTAGTTTATTATAAGGTAATCAGAGTAAGAGACTGAAAGTGAGGGAAGCCCACTAGTGCTGTCATGGCTGAAGCCAGGTTTCTCATCCCCCACCCTAAGCAGGTTATCTAGTAGTTCACTACTGTGACACCAAGAAAAGCCTGTATCATTCTAGGATGAGCAATTTTTATACTCTCGTCTGCACCACCGTGCATATGTCAGAATCAGATGCCCTGAGCACTGATACAGAACCAAAGGCATGAGCAGAGCCAGCATCTGCTTCTTCTTCCAGGTCTTGCATTTCAAATCCTTGGTAGGTGTTAGCCTGAGAAGCGTGTATGGTGACTGTCTGCTATCAGCTACAAATATTAATGTCCCTTCCTAAAAAGAGGTAGATCCACTCTCACACAGTTTCTGTAGGCATAACATGATAACAGTTAGGAAGAACTTCACTTAGCATGCAATAGAATTCACCGACTTAAGCTACTAGATAGATCAGGGCTGTAAGTAGTTAGCAGCAGAAGGGGCACTGGCTCACTTGGTTTGCCACAGCAAAGAAGTTTTCAAAATTTGTGACACACCAGCTTTAATTTAAAGAATAAGAGTTTGTTTTTAGAATAAGAACATTTCTGCTTAAGAAAATTTGTGCCAACTGCTGTCTGCCCTCCCAATGGCACTGCCCAAGATTTTATCCATTGTGCACACCCAGCTCTGCCCACCATAGGTTACATTTTTTGAAATCACTATTATTCTTTTTAAGCTTATAACCACCCATGCAATGTATCTTTTGTTGGAAATATGTGTGTTGCAAGGTCTAAAATTCAGTCATTATAGGGTTAATGTGTGCTTATCTTGTGTGCTATTGTTTAGAGTGACCTGGAAGGAAACCTGGTACAGAGCCAATTGAAACAAAGCCTGTTTACTCACAATGTATTCAGGTGATTTCCTTCTAGGGGTCAAGAGGAATAATAATCTCCATTGTTGTAGACCGTGTGGTCAAAGTGTAAAGATGTAGTCTTAGGTGTCTTTGTTATTTTGTAGATTTCCTGTGAACCCTTTCTTAGAAGCAAAGATTTTTACATAAAAGAAAATGCCTCCTCTCCAGTGAAGCAAAGATCGATTGCAATCTCTGAATATTTAACTATTTAACCAATTTTTCTAACATCTTTAACATGTTCAATGTCAACAGGGAAGGAGTAACTTAAAACTGGGACAGCCAACTTCTTCAGTCTGTGGCCAAATTCTCCATGGCTAAGATGCTTGGCCATGATTTTCCCATACCCCATAGGTTAAGGAGGGTCCAGGTTCGAGGCTCAAGGATCTTTGTTCTAAATGATAGACTGTTGAGTAGAGCCACCAAGTCTGGTGTAAATGCTTACAGTGGGGGAAAATAAATATATAAACAGACTGCCCCCCCTCTCTTGGCAGCCTAGTTTTCTTCTCACCTGTTTTTATGGTTCCAAATACCTACTCTAAGGGTGTGATCAGACAAGCACTTTGATCCATTGTTGCTGCTCCTCCCAAATGGATTTCAAGTGCCCGATCAGGCAGCAACATCTGGCTCCTGTCCTGTAGTCATCAGCCTCCCGTGCTCACCCCCAACTTTCCTGTCACCACAGAAAGCCCAGTCTTTATGGATCCTACTGGTTTCACAATGCTTCTATGGATGTCCAATCACTCTCTTGTGGGGTGAGGCCTTTTGGGAAGTCAGATCAATCACTTCCTGTTTCACCACTATTCCCCCTTGAGTTATTGATGTGAACATAAGCAGCTATGCGCTGCCAAGCAGTACTTGTGTGTTTTATCTTCCCCACCCACTCCATTCACCCCTTTCTCCTTCATCTGAACTGGAGAGAGCACCCTCCTCCCTCCAGAGCTGCCCCTCACCCATCTCTTCCCTGAACTAAGGCCTGTGTGTGTGTGAGGCAGAAACGTCTGTCTCACAGAAACTTCTCAAAAATCTATTCTCTTCCTTCTGCTTTGAAATGTTGAATTTATTAAAAGCAGTTTCCATATCTCAGAAGCCTCCTCCAGCAATCCCATTGGCCACCAGCTGCCACCATTCTGCCAGGAGTTTGAAATGCTGCTTCCCATAAGCGCTTATGTGCATGCTCAAAAGATAAATGGTTAAAAAAACCTGCCAGACCACCCCACTTCATGGCTGCTGTGTCTGATCAATCAACCATGGGGTGAAAGCACACTGAAGCGGGTTAAGGGGTGGAGGTCTGATCAAAACTCTCCATTAAAAAAACCACATGGATCAATTACAAGTGAGGCCATCAGGGCTCTTTTTGTAGAAAAAGCCCAGCAGGAACTCATTAGCATAATAGGCCACACCCAACAGCAGAAACTCATTAGCCTATTAAGCCACACCCCTGACAGCACAGCTCATTAGCACATTAGGCCGCACCCCCATGTTACCAGAAGTCTGGTCATTCAGCCACACCCACCTGTTGATTCTTATTCTGTTTACCTTGTTGGTTGTCAAAACCAGGGCTTTTTTTGTAGCCAGAACTCCTTTGCATGTTAGGCCACACACCCCTAATGTAGCCAATCCTAATGAGTTTCTGCTGTTGGGTGTGGCCTATTATGCTAATGAGTTCTTGCTGGGCATAGCCAACTTGGGAGCCAGCCAGAACTCCGTTCCTGTGCGTTCCTGCCCAAAAATAGCCCTGGAGGCCACACATCTGACTGCAGTCTAAGGCTGTGATCAGAGGTGCCATCTGGTGCGGAGGGGAAGGGAGCCTATTTCCCCTAGTGGAAATTGACACGGCGTTGCACGAGCACACATCCTTTGTAGCTGTGGGCTCAGCCTGTCACTGTGTGATCAGACGGCATGTGTAGGCAAGTGGGGTTTTTTTTTTGCCTTTCCCATGCGCATAAATGAGGAATCGCACTTCCACACGGAGGGTTCCCCATGGAGTATGCAGTTAAGCGCATATTGCTAAGTGAGGGGAAAAAACTGCACCAAGTCGAGATGGAATGAGTAGACCATCCCGACAGCTTGAGTGTATGCTTGAGTGATCAGATGGGGAAAGTCTTTCCGTGGCCCATTAGGACCAGACTTTCCCCGGTGTCTTTTAACTCTGCTTCCGTAGTGGGCAGGCAGCATGGGGTGCCAACGGCTGCAGGACCTTTCCCAGATGTTGCTGTCTTATCATGCCTCTTAGATCCATCAGGCATTCACAGCTGAGTTGGATCTAAAGGCACGTCTGACCGTAGCCTAAGTGTACTTTTCTGTGGCTTATACCAATCATCTCATTTCCCATCCTTGCAGAAGAAAACAGTTTCTATCTTTTTTTTATCCAGCCGTCTAAATATTTGAAGACTGTTATCTAATCTCACTTTAATCTTCTGTTTTCTCTATAGTAAACACAACCAATTGTTTGAACCTTTCTTAATTGATAGTGAGGAATGTTATCATCATATTGACTCCACACAATGTAATACCTAGAGTAGGTTAACATATAATTATGCATGAGATGAAGCACTGCAAACAGCATTGCTGCAGTGAAACCAAATCTCTAGCTAATAGGCAGAATCAAATCCTGCCATTCAAAAGTCTCCTGCCTGGCCAATTACAATGTGATATCCTAAAGGATATAGGGTTGCCAGGTCCTCTTTGACCACTTGCAGGGTGTGATAGGGTTGCTACTAGTGTTCCCTCTAAGCCGAGTTAGTGTGAGCTAGCTCACAGTTTTTTAGCCTCCAGCTCACACATTTTTGTCTTAGCTCAGGAAGGATTGCTCCAGAGCAAACTAATTGAGGCAGTCGCCAGATGGCTCACTCACAACTTTAATGCCAGTAGCTCAGAAAGTAGAATTTTTGCTCACAAGACTCTGCAGCTTAGAGGGAGCATTGGTTGCCACCTCCAGGTTGGGAAATTCCTGGATATTTGGGTGTGGAGCCTTGGAAGGACAGGGACCATAGTGGGGTACAATGGCCATAGAGTCCACCCTCCAAAGCATCCGTTTTCTCTACGGGAACTGATCTCTGTAGTCTGGGGATGAGCTGTAATTCCAGAGGATCCCCAGGCCCCACTTGGAGGCTGGTATCCCTAAAAGTATACAGTGCTTGTAATGCCAAATGAAGGTAAAAGTAAGTATTACAGTTTTTAAAGAGTTGGATCTGGATCTGCACAGCAGCTGCAGGGAACAGCTTCTCAAAACAAGGGAGGGCCTAAATGGGTTCAAAATGGTGCCATGGTGAGAGAAAGGTCTCCTCCCCCCAACATTTTCCTCACACGAAAACTACACTTGGGGGGAGGGTTATTTACTAAGTTTTGCTACTCAGCATGGGCCCATTCTGCATCTAGTATTCCCTCCGTTGTTTTACCAAACCCACACCGGAACAGAAAAAGATGCGGCTCAAAACCACATTCAAATACCCCGGCCAACACCATACTGACTGCAGAGTCACCCCTGAATGGCCATAAAACAGCCATAAATCTATGCAGACAGTACCATAAAACTGAGAGAACAAATGAAGTGAAAGTGGCATGCAGTCTGGACACTGTCATAAAATCCAACAATCAATCAGAGTGAAAGTGGCATGGACTGTAGGGGGAAATTTCTGTTCCAACATGGTTTTGGTAAAACAGCAGAGTGAAGGCTAGATGCAGACTGGGCCATGGAGTAGCTGTGCACATGGAGTAGCAAAATTGGGTAAAAAACCTTTCCCCCAACATGGCACCATTCCAAGCTCATTTGGGCTCTCTCTCACTCTCTTACTAAACGAAGCAGTTCCTTGCAGCTGTCGTGGGGCTGTGGGGAACAAGAGCTGGGTCTGGGAACCTGGACCCAACTCCTTAACAACTGTAAGATTTAGTTTGCCATGGAAACAGAAAAGTCTTGCTCATGACTGTCATAGCTCCAGTTATGAAGTGTTGACTTACAGGAATATCTAAAGTTGCTCTAATATCCCTCATTCCAATGTATAACACTTTGTACATGTCCTTGATGAATTTTATTTTTTATGGTTCTACAGTTCAAATGTCTGGGATTTATTGTGCATCCCCAAAACTGATTATGTTTTTGTTTTTAAGATATTAAAAATATTTTTTTTGCCATCAGGTCAAGCTGACTTTTAGCGACCCCTAGTGGGTCTTGAAGGCAAGGGATGTTCAAAGGTGGCTTGCCATCACCTGCCTCTGTGTCACAACCCTGGTACTCCTTGGAGGTCTCCCATCCAAATACTAGCTAGAGGTGGCCTTCCTTCGCTTCCAAGTTTCTGACAAGATCAGGGCTCCCAAATCTGATTTTTCGAACGTTTTTGCAATCCCTTCCAGTCTGAGGTAAATTTTAAACTATTTCCATTCCCAGGTCATTAATGTATGTTAAAACAGGATATTTTATCTTTCCTTTCCTTAAAGTGCATGGTCATGGTCTTCTGTATTATTCTTTCTGGCTCTAACAAAAGGAGATGGAATAGACCCAATCTGCTTGTGAAAAATTTGTGTAATTTAGTATTATATTGGGGGGGGGGGGAGCCAGTTGGACAAACACTGAAAGCCTTGTTCTTGAATCTCCATTGTGAGACCTGTTACATTTTTAGAGATTTATTTGGGATTGTGGTTTTTTTCTTCTGCATTGTCCCAGATTATATATTACTTGCATTGTGTACTTCATGCAAATCATTGTGTTACTTTAGTTCAGGGGTGGCCAAACTGTGGCTTGGAAACCACATGTGGCTCTTGCACACATATTGTGTAGCTCCCGGCAGAGCGGCTGGGAAAGCAAAAGGGAGACATGCCTCCCCGATTGGTCTTCCCTTCCCCAGCCAGTGCTCTCTTCCCTGGGTAGGCTTCAGGTGGGGGGGAGGGAGCAAAGAAAGAAAGGAACTTTAACTTTAAATGCGTTCTCAAAGCCCACCCTCCCGGCCAGTTTGGAGAAGGCACTTTAATCTTTAAATCCCTTCTCCAAGCCAAGCCAGCCAGTGGGGGGTGGGGGTGGGGCTTGGAGGATGCATTTAATGTTAAAGTTGCTTTCTTTCCACCTTTCCCTCCCTCCCTCCCCCATCTATTTGCTTTCTTTCCACTTTCTTACTTTCCACCTTTCTTTCTCTCTCTCTCTCTTTCTCCCCTCCCTCACCATCTCTCTATATAATAATTCTGTTTTGGTGGCGGCACTCTCCTGAACATTCCACACACTCCCAAATCGGTTGGCTCCCTGATCTGTCACTCAGAAGCTGTCCCTATCCACTGGCTGTGTTGTCTAAGTCTCACCTCCAATATTCTAAACAGTTTGCTGTTTCTCTCCCTCCAATAGCCAGTTGGAACACAGAAGTCATTTGCATATGCAGCCTGATTGGCCTTTGCCTCTAACATTCTAAACAGTTTGTTGTTGCTGTTGGGAGTCATTGAATGTGTCCTGAGGTAAAATACATATCCCAATCTTCCCTTAAACAATCACTGGAGGTGCTGATCTCCCTGTGGGGCCTGGAGATCTCCCAGAAATCACTGTGTTCCCCAGCCACAGCACATCATTTCCCCTACAGAAAAGTTCCCAGCTATTACAATGGCTGCTTTGGGAAGTGGACTCTATGGCATTATACTGTGCTGAAGTCCCTCCGCACCCCAAACCCTGCCCTCCCCAGGTTCTACCCCTCAAATCTACAGGTCTGCCCCTCCCCTTAGTATTGCCAGCCTCCAGGCAGCACCTGGAGATCTCCAAGATCAGTTCTCCTGGAAAAAATGGTTGCTTTGGGCAATGGACTCTAAGGCATTATACCCTGCTGAGGTCCCTCCACACCCGAAACCCTGCCCTCCCCAGGCTCTACCCCTCAAATCTACAGGTATTTCCCAACCCAGAGTTGGCAACCCTGTAACTGGCTATGGAGCCACTTTCCAGACCCTTGGAATCTAGATGACATGGCATAGGAGGAGGTGCTTCTCTACCTTAGCTGCCACTGCATAACTCCAAATCAACCTTAGTTCAGGGGTGGAGGGAACCATACCTGTTACCATGAGGCTGTCCTCCCATACTACCCACTTGGGACAGCAAAATGACTTGAGACAGCCCTGCCTTATAGCTAAGCAGAAGGAAATAAACATGGCTTGCCTCCCTCTGTTTCCCCCTTCCCTCTGCCGCTCCACCACCCACAGCCAGGACACTCACCTGGAGCTTCCTTCTAGAACTCGTATTTCTTCCCACAATGGGCCTTACTCCTAGTCTAATGTTAAATGTGTTCTCCAAACCCCGTCCCACCAGCCAGCTGGTTTGGCTCAGAGAAGGCATTTGTCTCTTTAAATCCCTTCTCCAAGCCAAGCTGGCTAATGAGGGTGTGTGTTGGAGAACACATTTAAATTTAAAGTTGCTTTCTTTCCACTTCTCCCTCCCTCCCCATATATTTGCTTTCTTTCCACATCTCTCTTTCTCTCTCTTTTTTCCACTTCCTCCCTCCCTCCTCTGTTTATTTGCTTTCTTTCTACTTTTCTCTGTCTCTTCCTCCCTCCCTTCCTTTCTCTCTCCCCCTCCCCCTTCTCTTTGCTTTCTTTGTTTCTGTTTCTCTCTTTCTATTTTTCTCCTCCTTTCTTCCATCTTTCCTCCTTCTCCCTCCCCATCTGTTTGCTTTGTTTCTTTGTTTCTCCCTCTCTCTCTCTTTCTTCCTTCTTTCCTCCCCCTCCCCCATCTATTTGTCATCTTTGTTTTTTCCTCTCTCTCTCTTCCCCCTTTCTCCCTCCCCCATCTATTTCCTCCCTCCCTCATCTATTTGCTTTCTTTGTTTCTCTCTGTCTCTTTCATTCTTTCTTTTCACCTCTCTCTTTCTTTCTCTCTGTCTTGGACAAATGAATATCATTAGATAAGAAGAAGAAGAGAAGAGATTGGATTTATACCCCGCCCTTCACTACCCAAGGGAGTCTCAGATCGGCTTACAAACTCCTTTCCCTTCCCCTCCCCACAACAGACACCCAGTGAGGTAAGTGGGGCTGAGAGAGCTCTGACAGAAACTGCTCTTTTTCAAGAACAGCTCTTATCAGAACTACGGCTTGCCCAAGGTCGTCCAGCCAGGTGCAAGTGGAGGAGTGGGGAATCAAACCCGGTTCTCCCAGATTAGAGTCCGCACACTTAACCACTACACCAAACTGGCTAGCAAAGAAATAAATATAATTGGACAAATAAATATTATCAACATCTGTTTTTATCCCTTTTGTTTTTTATTTTTGGCAGTCTCATTTAATGTTAATAAAAAGCAAATCTGCATATTTTCCAATAAAAACATGTGTGTTAATATTTGTTCATGTCTTGCGGCTCTCAAACATCTGATGTTTATTCTATGTTCCTCTTATGTTAAGCAAGTTTGGCCACCCCTGCTTTAGTTCCTTAGCCATTCAATATTCAGTGAACAACAAGCTTCCATTCAGTTCTTTGGATTACTTCCAAACCTTTAGCAGCGTGCCAGGAACTTCAACTGCACTTCCATGAAATTGCAAAACAGTCTTTGGTATGGAGCAAAGAGGAAATACACAAAAATACCATCCCTACCTGTGTTGCTAGAATGTGTCAGAATAGCTCCATTTGCATAGCTGATGTGGTGAGCTCAGCTCTCCCATTACTGTGTTTGATAATTTACTAGGACTATTACCTAGGAAGGAGGCGTGCTCAAATACACCTTGGGACCTCAATTTTCACATTTGTCCAACCTGCCTTCTTCTGAGAGGGCACAGTCCCACACCTCTGCTCTCAGCAAAGAACCCAGGGTGCTGATCAGGACAAGTCATGAATGCTCTTACGGCTATTACTTTTTCCCTTTTGGTTGCTCTGGAGCCTGTGAACTGCCAGACAGGTAACATATTTTATTTGGCTACTTTGTGAGCTTGATACTGATTAGCAGCAGTTTTTTGATCTGGATTTAGTAAATGGCACTTTTTTCTTTTGCATTCTGTATCTAGATACTTTCCTAGGTTATGTTCTACTTCAGGTTTTACAAATTAATGCTAAAATTGAGACCATTTAGAACTAACATTGATATGATGTTGCTTAATGCTAGAAGTGATTATTTATACATACATTTCATAACTCCTTTCACTGGCTTCAGGCCTGCCTGTTCCCTCCTTTGTTAAGCAGATATCTACATGTTTAAAAGTCTGATGGCACATTTCCACCTAATCACAGGCGTTCATTAATATTTGCCTCTTTTATTTATTTTTATGAATTTATACATATCTGCCTAGTTTATGTACACACACACACACACACACACACCATGCATTTATGGCTTCCCTGCTTCTGGAGAATATGCAGATTTTCTTTCCTCAGCACTGAACTTGCTCCAGCCATCTTCCAGATCTAAATTACTTTATCTCCAGATGTTCTGGAATGCAACCCGATACTATGTCCTTGAATTTATATCTCATGGAGTTCAGTGACACTTATTCCAAAACCATTGCCATTGAACTCACTCACTTTGATGAAGTGTGCATAGGATTGTACCCTTAATAGCATGGCATTATGAATCTGGGACAATCAGACAATTTCAGACTATCAACTCTAGCTGTACCAGTGTAAGCAACAGTCTGAAGCTGATTATAAGCACAACCTATTTCTGGTGTGTGGAGCAAAGTCCATTAGAAACATTAACTGAAAAAAAATGTGCCAAGATCATGAAGTTTCATTAACTCAGGTAAACCAAATCTAATCCCCTTCAGGAAATTTTTATTGTTTAATATGGTCTTAAGTGTTACAAGATTTTGGATAGAGCAAAGCCCCCTTAAAAGAATGATCATGAAGTTCCCAGGCAACTCAACAAAGGAAGATGTGTTGGTGTAATGCACAGCTGCAATTTGTTTTCTGTAGCTAAAACTTTGAGGATTAATTATGTGACTTCTCTCTTACATCCATGCCACAATGTTATTCTTCTTAGGGCTGCACAGATACCTACTCACAGAAGCGTACTCATTGAGCATGCTGGGCTTTGGAGGATAGAGTCCATTGCAAAAGTCATTTCCTAGATGTCCCAACATACTTATTTGTACCTATTGCATAGTCCTACCCATATTCAGCTTAGTCACATGCAGCTGGAACCAAGGGACTGGCCTGTCAGGCCATCTCTTTTAAATTCATCTCTGAACCTGAGGAGTCAAGGCTGGATGTATGAAACCAACAAGCACTGATAGCAAAGGCTTGGCACATGTATGACTGTTTGCACATGTATGGCTCTTTTAGCAAACTGAGTTCTAAGAGCTGAGGCATGGTTTACATCCAACACTGCTTCTCTCTCATTCAGCTCACACTGGTATTTGCATCCAATATTGTTTAGTGGCCCCAAAACTCTTAAAAACCTTGTTATTGGATTCATAGGTGGAATTGTGAAGGAACTTATCTGTCTATTGGTGAAGTGGGGGCTTAATACAATTTTAGTAATGGTATGCATGGAGTCAGAGGCACTGAAAACAACCCTGTTGCTTTATTCAGCTACCAGGCCTTTGCTGAATAATGTGACCAATTTTTATCATCACTACAAGTCCTTTTCAGCCATTGAAAGTGGGTTCAGTCAGGGCCAGCCTGTTATTGTTAAATTTTAGACTGTCGCCTAGGGCAACGGCTCAACGAGGGCGCATTCTGGCTGGCCTTGCCCCCTCCTCACCCCGCACAGGAAGCCTCCCTTGCCAGCTTCTTGCTCCATCTCCGGCAAGAGACTCCCCTCTTTGCAACCCCCCAGACAGAAAGAGAAGGAGGCGGGGTGGAACAGGCACGGGGAACAGCCCTGGACGACAGGAAAGTGCCACTCACCCTCTGCCACCCCCGCAGTCTCTTCAGCGCTCCTTTTGCAGTCTGGCACAGGCCCCCTCCCCTCGAGCGATCCTGCCCCCCCCCCCGCATGCATTTGCAGCTCGCCCCTTCGGCCTGCCCGTTGTGGCTCCGACGCCCACCCCCATCCCACCCCGCACCACACAGGGGGGCCACCAGAATGTATCCTCACCTAGTGGGCAAAAAAACCTGGGGCCATCACTGGGTTCAGTGATTGTTTATGGCAGGGTGGAATGAGACTGGCAACAACCTCCACCTACACATGTTATTTGGAATGAGTGCCTAGAGCCCCTATGTCTACAAGTGAAGAGGGCCATGTATAATTATTTTATTTTTTTTAAGTTATCCTGCCTTATCTCTTTGAATGAAGGCAGTGAACAATGCAGCAACCAAGTTGCAAGAACATAAATAATATTTCAATCAATAACATTTAAATGGTTAAAATACACAGATTACACATTTAAAAGCATTCAGATTTAAAACACACAGGAATTAAAAAACCAAACCAAACCACAGGATCAACCTGCCTTCTCTTTCTGTCTGGGGGGTTGTAAAGAGGGGAGTCTCTTGCCAGAGATAGAGCAAGAACCACAGGATCAACCATTCCCAGCCAGATCTGTTGGAACAATCCACCCTCCGCCAAATGCCCTCTGGAATAAGATTGCCTTTCATGCCTTTCTCAGGGCGATTTCTCACTAGAGCGGCCTCGCAGCACAGCGCCAGTTGCCCCGACACAAACATGTCAATTTCACACCCGAAGCTCCAGGGCTGCATTTTGACTCACGGCTTCGCCCGATTTCCTCCGCAGTTTCGTGATCCTGGTTTTTGAGGATCATGAAACTGCGGAGGAAATCGGCCGAAGCCCCAAGTCAAATGCAGCCCCGCAGCCTCGGGTGTGAAATTGACATCAGTGTAGCAAGTGAAGATACCCTCCTCACCCAATTCAGATTCTTCACAGTCACCTTCAAAAGAAATCTTCTGCTATCCATGTGCAATGCTCCGTGAGCAGTTTTAATGATTGGGTTTCCAGTTATACCAATGTTCCTGATGAGCAAAAAAGAAACAAACAATGAAGGAAAAAGTTGCCAGTAGGCATTTCAGCCGAAGATTTCCCCAGACAGCTGCTTGCTACGGTGCTTGCTTTGTGATTTAGCACTGAACTGGAAATGCAGGAAGTAGTATGACAGAGATGAGTTACAAGACAGCACATGTTTTTAATGCACAATACTTCTATAGTCTATTGTTGGACAGGACTTTACATCCCATAGTGACCCTGGCAGTGCCCTAGCAGGGATCAACAGTGTCTGTCTGTCTTTCAAGTGTTCAAAAAATAGTTAAGGGTAGCCTTGTAGGTCTGCAGTAGCAGCGTTAGATTTGAACTCAGGAGTACCTGAGGGACCAACAAGAGTTTCAGGGAGGAAGCTTTCAAGAGTCTGACAATGGTGGCTTTGACTCTTATGCCCTGAAACTCTTTTCGTTATGTAAGGTGCTACTGGAGTGAAACTTAAATGTACTAAATAAGCACGCCTCACTGCACTCCTTTGCCTCTGGTCACCCTAGCTAATGTTGGTTTGGCTAATGGGTAGGGTTGCCACCCATACCTTAAAGTGCTCAAATTAAATGGAACACGAGAGACTTTCAGCTGCTCTCCCCCCATTGTTCCCCCTCATTGTTTTGTTCCCATTCTCCTTGAGAGGCAGCATGCTGCAGTGGTTAAGAGTGGTGGACTCTGGAGAACCGGGTTTGATTCCCCACTCCTCCATATGAAGCCTACTGGGTGTCCTTGGGCCAAGTCACAGTTTCTCTCAGAACTCTCTTAGCCCCACCTACCTCACAAGGTGACTGTTGTGGGGAGAAGAAGGGAAGGTGAATCTAAACTGCTTTGAGACTCCTTAGGGTAGAGAAAAATGGGGTATAAATGTTCTCTTCTCTTCTTCACCTACAGTAGGAATGTATAAACTGTACAGTAGAAGAAGAAGAAGAAGAAGAAGAGATTGGATTTATACCCCGCCCTTCACTACCCAAAGGTGTCTCAGAGCGGCTTACAAACTCCTTTCCCTTCCCCTCCCCACAACAGACACCCTGTGAGGTGGGTGGGGCTGAGAGAACTCTGACACAAACTGCTCTTTTTCAAGAACAGCTGTGCCAGAGCTTGTGACTGACCCAAGGTCACATCAGCAGGTGCAAGTGGAGGAGTGGGGAATCAAACCCAGTTCTCCCAGATTAGAGTCCGCACACTTAACCACTACACCAAACTGGCCAACTATTTCACACAGAGGAGAAGGGCAGACAAAAGGAACAGGGGAAGCTGGGAGGGAGATCCCCTGACAACCTGCCCTTCTGATTGGCTAGGACTTCAAAAGGTAAATTCTTGTTCTCTGGTTTGTAACCCGGTAACTCCCCCCCCACCCCGACTGTGCTGAATTTTCATGAGGTTACATCTTCAGTGTGTGGGAAGTAGGCTTTTTGAGGATGCAAAAAGCCCCTTGGGAAAATGACTGCAATGATTGTTCTCAGCACCCTGACTGATCAGTGCCATTTTTATGCATGAGCCAGGCCAATCAAGATGCAAACCTGCTTATGCTACATAGTGGTGTCATTGAGGGCAAATAAATGCCTGAATCGAGGGGGATCGGAAAAATGAATCCTTGTCCTGAAAAAATAGCAAACAGGTGCAGCAGCTGAGAGCAGGAGCTGCAAACTCTGGTTTTGGACCTCCCTGGAGATCTGAAGGTGGCCCTTGGGGAGGGCAGAGTTTGTGTATGGGAGGAAACTTAGTGAGGATGTGATGCAATAAAATCTGCCCTCTGAAGCTGTCATTTCCTCCGGGGGAATTGATCTCTGTTGTCTAGAAATCAGTTGTAATACTTGGAGAACTTCAGGTACACCTTCAGGTTGGCATCCCAACATGCCCTCACTAAAAATTTTCCCTGGGCTTCCCTTCATATTCAGAACACACACACGATACTAACCTGGAATAGATGTGTTGCTATGAGTTCCCAACAGCATCTTGCTCACTTTCCTGAGTCTCCCATTTTGACCTGGGCCCCTAGAATTTTCTAGCGTTTGCCAGGGACCCTACAAATGAGGGGGGTATTTGTTGTGAAGTGAAAATATTTGTGAAATATGTCACAACTCAGCACTAATTTGAAGCAGCTCAACACTGATGTTGTCCCCTTTCTGCTACATCATATTCTAAAATCATGTTTTTATATGCTGACACATAGGGCAATATCAAAGGAAGAGGGAGTGGGCTTTATTTTCCTTAGGTAGAGGACCAGTCTTCCTGCCTACAGCCATACCACCCTGAACATGCCCGATCTCGGTAGAGGACCAAAGTTAGCATGGTACACCCTCATGGCACTATTCTAATTTCTAAGGCATTTCTGAAGTTGATTTTTTGATTAGAGCAATATTCATGTCTTGCCCTGATGCTTATTAATGTACAGTTGTTCTAATGTTGTAAGGCTATTGATTCTGGCATCTCTCAGTTGTTCTCCAGTGTACTTCTGGCAACAAACAGTGCAACACAAACAATGCCAGACTCCATAATGGATTATCCATGAATGTTAATTAAATTGAATTTAGTGGAAATGATTACTAAGCCAATGTACTAAGGCTGCAAGATCCCATAGATACAGGCAAATGGTGATCTTGCCATGTAAGTTTCTCTATCTGCATGACCAAATGATGACCTCAAGGTGAACTATATTTAATATACTAGTATGTTTAACAAATTTTTAAAATCGTTACAATTGTGTTACTGACACAGTTAAAATATTTCTGCAACCGATTTGTGCTGGTTATGTACTGAATAGATTTGACTTGACTTAATATAACAGTATGATAACCGTTAGACTAATATGAAAGTCTTCCATCATGTGACTCTCTAAGGACCAGTTCTACCAAATAGTAATGAAATTGATTGATCATTTTATTGTCCATTGGTGTCTTCCTTTCCATCCAGCCTGGAGTTTTAATTTTGGAACTGCAGTTACAAAGTTTTAATTTGCATCCCAATGAATGTTCATCATTCTGGTGTTGGCACACTTTCCTCAGAAAGGAATGCAATTCTTGGAAGGATTTTAATGCTTATCATGAAAGTGATGCAGCCGCAATTCTTTTGAACAGCATATATTTTCATCAGTCATGGCATCTCAACATCCCTGACAGGGAGATCCAATGTGGCAGAAGTGTATTTTGCTGCATTTTTGACTGTCATACATCAGAGCACAAGAGTATTTCCAGACCAAGAGTTAGCAATGCTTCTATATGGCACAATTAGGGCTCCCAAGACATGACGAACTGAGTTGTGATCATTGAACAAGACTGAGGTAGGGACCAGAGAAGCTGCAACTGCATTTCTGTTGACTCTGAGATACTATTAATGGGACAGGCAGATTCTTGTTACCCTGGGCCGGTATGACTGTGATACGATGTGAAACAGCTACTCAACAAATTCCAGAGGGGAAGCCATTTTTCCATTTCTATCTCTCTGTGTGTTTTAGGGAAGCATAATTTTAAAGGAGAGGGTGGGATATAGGGCTGTGATGTCCCCCCCTGAAAAGCATCACATTTCTTTATCAGCAAGAAAGTCACTTCATGACTCTACTGGGAAGATCTTCACCTACTATACCCATGCCTGTTATTCAGCTGTTAAAGTCATAGGGGCCCGGCCAGAAAAAATGTTTGCAACTATGGTGGTGAGAGACTGTCATTTTAGCTTATACTTAAAGTTTAAAATATCTAAGGCCAGCACTATTTGCAAGGGCTGCCACAGTTCTTTTCTACTTTGGTCAAAGTAATGTTGACAGACACTTTTCAGTCTGTACTTAAGCCTGCTTATGAAATACAGAAAACTATAGAAGAACTGATAGATCTCAAATTTAGGGTTAATTCCACTATGTTAATTTTGTTAGATTGTCTGCTGCATTTTATACATTTAAGAATGGTATCTTGTTAAACTAGCTGAGGCAAGATTTTGGCATGTCTGGCAGTAGCCTCCAATGAGTTCTATCTGTCTTTTTAAACAGAATAGCTTAACATATTGTTCCTCAGACATAATCTTTCACCATCATGGGGTCTTTTTTGTGATGTTCCAAGGCCCAGTGTTTTTACAATCCTCTTCTACATTTATATGAGATAATTGAATGAGATCATCTGGCATTTTGCAATCAGGTGTCTTAACCTATGGGTGACACCCAGTCAAAACCTTCAGATCTCTGTCATGAACTGGTGCTTGGCTTCCACAGTCAAGTAAATGAGAGTGAGCAAGCTGAAACTGACAACATAGAATTAACCCTGGTGTTCTTGTGGGAAGGAGCTGCATAGGTTGGATGGGTTCAAGCTAACTCTATATAATGAAGTGAAGAACCTAGAGATTCTCCCAAAGTCAATCTTAATTCTGGGAAAATGTTATGTATTAAAGATGGCTGCGACCGCGTGTGCCTGGCCATGCGGTCTACCGGACTCATAGACTTTCGGGTCTAGAACAATAGCCACCGCAAATACTAGTGAGGACCAATGGGAATTCTAGGATCCTGAAGAGAACCTATCATTACCTGGGCCATGTATATAGAACCTATTATGGGAATTGGGGGTGTGTTGGGTGTGAGTGTGTGCACGAATATAAGCCGGCCTCGTACCAGTTAAGTTATCCCTTTTCATTCTAATGTAATCAATAAATGTGAGCTGATTTCACTATACTACGCCTGGAACTCCACTACTTTACAGAAAATATGTTGGTATAGTTGCTTAGAGTGTTTTTTATCATTTAAATCAAATTTGTACACTCTCTTTTTCTTCTTCAGATTGCTAACCTAGGCCTAGATACATTATTCATAGTGTGCAGCCTCAGGGCCGGCCCAAGGTGTTTCTACGCCCTAGGCAAGGCTGCCTTATGGCGCAGATGCAAACCTCCTGGTGGGGCCTGGAGACCTGGAGACCTCTGGAGCCAGCCACCCTTTTGCTGCTGCCACCACTGCCTCCTCCCCCCCACCGCCGCCACCAAAGGGGGGGAGGAGGGGGGAGGCACAGCTTGGCACCTCATCCAGGTCCCGGCGCTCTAGGCAAATGCCTAGTTTGCCTAGTGGGTGAGCTGGCCCTGTGCAGCCTACAGATTCGACTATTACAATATGCTCTGTGTGGGGCTGCCATGGGAAGTAACCCAGGACCTTTAACTTGTACAGAATATGACTAGAAATGCACCATCAAGTTGCAACTGATTTATGGTGATCTCATCATGGGATAGGTGGTTTGCCATTGCCTACCTCTGCATAGAAGTAGTAGTAAGTAAATATATTGCATATGGCTGTAGGTCGTTACAATATAAAATATACACAATATAAATTTAAGGTTCAAAGGTACTGTTCTAAAAACAAAGCCTTCAAAATAAGACTGTATAACATTTCAACAATAAAACAATCAAAGTTTTAAAATCATAGAAGCTATGCTACCAATTTGTAGCTCTATGTTAGACAACTAGAAACCACCTTGGATCTACCTCTGCATAGCAAACCTGGTCTTTCTTGGCGGTCTCCCATCCAAGTACTAATTATGCCTGACTCTTCTTAGCAGCTAAACTCTGATGAGATTGGGCGAATCTTATTTATATTGAGGTTAACTGGTGTGATTAGTCCAGCCACCATTAGTTAGCAGAGTGCTTAAATAAAGCTACAAACACAGGAGATTACTCATCTTACAAAGCTAAACAGAACCACATAGAAAGTTTAGAAGAGGGAGGTGGGATTCACTGTGACAAGAACGGTCTCACCAGGAAGAACTCCCAGGTGCTGTCTGGATCGCTGGCTCCTTTAGGAGGGTTCGGGGGCTCCTGAACTCAAATGAGCTTCCCGTAGAGAAGCTCTTTGCAAGGGGCTTGATTTGGACCCCCTCCCGCAAGCGGCAGCAAGCGAGCGGATGGTCTGAATTTGCCCCAACGCAGCAGCCAGCTGAGAGCACCCATGTCTGACATGGGCACACAGTCGTGACTGCCCGGCAGGAGGGGACAAGATGGAACCTCATCCATACCATCTGTCACAGCTCAGGTGGGGTGTCACCTGATGCTGCCACCACTCTGGATTTAGGTTCCCTTGAGAAGGCCCAGAGTACCCTCCCAAGACCTTCAGACCTCCCTTTTGGCTGAATAACAGGTGTGAGGACCAGGCAGAGTGAAACAAGGAAAAGGTTTATTTTGTAGGAGGTCAAACACCAAGGTACAGAATAATAACAGTAAGTGGGTGAAAAGAAAAGAAATCAAACGCCCTAACGCGTCTAAATATATACTGTCCCTAGCTCACTATTCCAAGTGACACTAGACTACTCACCCTTCCCTCAGGATGAGGATCTCTTCCCTGCAGCAGCCTTCCTTCTGGCTCTGCCCTCTGGGAAGAAGAACAGCTTTTGCTCTGGCACCAGCTTTTTTGTTCCCCAGCCCTCTTCTTCCCTATTGGTCAATTTTGGCTCCAAAACCTCTCAGGGGCTTCTGGGAGTTGTAGGCCCAGCCTCACCTACTGCTAGCCAGGCTCCCTGGGCCTAGTAGGCCTCTGGTGGCACAGCCCAGATCATGACACCATGGAGGAAGTACAACACTGTGAGTACATTGTAAAGCAACTTCAGAGAGTCTACCATATATCGTGAAGGCCCCTTAAAGTTTAAAGACATTGGAATGGAGGGGTGAAGAATTAACTTCCTGCCCCCCTCGTTCCTTTCCGGCAGCTATGAGAAGAATTCAAAGCAACTGTATTTATTTCCATAACGGGCCTTTTTCCTAGTAATGGAAATATTAGATATTAACTTAAAACCGTGTTCAGAAATTTATCTATTAAATAGAATTCCCAATGGCTATCAGGAAAATGATGTATATTTATTAACTTACATTCTCACAACAGCTAGAATACTAATAGCAAAGTATTGGAAAAAAGAAAAAATCCCAACGAAAGAGAAAATAGCTATGAAACTATAAGAAGTGGCAGAAATGGACAAACTGAATGTAATATTGGAAGGAAAGGATGATAAAATATTTCAGAAAAGATGGTTTAGAGTACATAAATGGATTGAGGGGAAAAGTTAAAAATAGACTCATAAAAGATGTATGTATATATTATCAATACATGTTTGAATATGTTATGATAAATAATAAATAAAAAGTTTTTTAAAAAAGAAATAAAGGTGTTAAGGGGAAAAAAGAGATCTTATGACACTGCATTGTAAAATCTTGGCCACCATGCTGGAGAAGGAGAAGTGGCTGCCCACTGCCATATGAACTAGGTGAGTGGGGAAGGAGGAGAAGTGGGAAGGGGAGGGGGAATGCTGCCCCACCTCTGCCTTCACCACGTGAGCTAGGCAGGCAGAGGTGGTGTCCCTAAGGAAGGCAGTACAGCTAACCAAGTGGGTAAGTGGGGAGGGGGAAGTAGGTCCCCTACTTGTATTAATACCATTAGCTCCAAAGGAAAGATCAGCTTCTTGTACTTGGTAAATACACTTGCCACCATCTTGTTATATCTTATGTAGCTGTCTGCCCCGAAAGGAACGGGGTGGGGGCTTAATGAAAATACTGAGTCCTAGCAGCAGGTGATTCACTACCCATATTAGGTAGAGAGCTGATTTAATTTCACTGTAATTAAAAAATAATTTGCATTATTGGTTTAAAGTAATTAAACACTCTGAGAATATTGCATTATCGCTTTCAAAAAATCCAGATATTAAAAGTGGGGTTTTCCCCTACTGGGATGAACTTCCAAATTTAGGGGAGGGGAATTTCTACTGGGGAAAATGTGTTTGGGAGGGGTTCACCTCCTACTTGAGTTTCATGGGCTGATCCAAATTGGGTCCCACCTTTGGCTGCTATTTATTGTTATGGTACAGGTTGGGAGAGAACTAATCACAACCCCCCAGTTTAACATGTAGTTTGGCCCTCAGATGCCACTTCTGAGAATCTCATTTAGCAGAGAATCTCATCTGAGAATCTCTCTGAGAATCTCATTTAGCAGAGAATCTCATTTAGCAGAGAATCTCATCTGCATTGACCTTTACATTAAAAAAATATCATGGGCTTATTTTAGAGTTATTTTTCACGAATGACACCATGATAAGGAAATTCAGCAGGTAATGGGTTTTCTGTCCCTTTAGCTCCATGCTGGCAAACACTTCCTTCACTAGTTTTGTTTTGTCAAAACATAATCCTCTGTCATTGCTTGCTATGCTTACCTTCCATTCTCTTCTTTTTGTTTGTTGCCTATGGTTATCTGAATGTCAGTTCACAGTCTTTAGAATTGTTTGCATATGGAGCCTTCTGACTCATGTGAAATGGTCATGGGGAATGGCACAGGCTGTGGGGTTAATCCCAGTCCTATAGCTCTGTACAGATGCCAAGATGCCAAGGAGAACAGAACTCCCATGCCTTTAATAGTTATGCAAGAAGTATTTGGGAGGGGCAACAGTACAGGTTGTCTTTCAGGGATAAGAAAAGCTTTACCCACAGAGAATCTCTCTTCTATGCTATATTATGGATACAATAGTCTTATGGATAAAAGAGTCTGGTTCTTATTTGCATCTGGTCACACAAACCCTACAATTTTTAGTTCTTGGATGGGATTTTTCACTAGGTAAATGCTGTGCTAAGCCATTCCCTTTCTATACGGTTCGTTTGTGTCAGAGTATGTTCTCATTCCTAGGAAGAGGCAATATGCAAAATGGCAAGTGAGAACTTTGGACAGGTTTGCTTCTGTTGACTTAGTCCAGCATTAACCAAAGCTGGACAATTGTTGTCATGCTGCCCCTTTTAGAAGTCTGAACATTTTCTGTTGGAATTCTGCAAATGTGCCAAGAAACACTTGAAGAACCAGGGAGAGTTCATGTTCCAGTTTCTGCCTTTCTCTTATCATGAGATAACTTTCCGAAGAGCAGAGCAAGCTGGGAATTTAAGAGGTGGAGCTATATTTAAAAAAAACACTAGAATATGAGTGGGGAGTCAAACAGATGCATAAGAGCAAGTTAATTCTGTCTCAGGAATACAGAAGGACAATGGTGGCCTATAAAAGCTTAAAGCAATTCTTTTAAATACAGTGTCAAGTGATAATTCCTTTAAATCTGAAAGACCAAACATGAAACACTCGGAAGAGAAGACTGGTTTTCTAAAGCCTTTGTATTGTTTTCAGAGTAGAAGCAATCTTTGCACAATCTCTTTTCTTTTAATTTTATTAGATTTCTTACCAATTAAAAATAACAAAACAAACCCTCTGGATGGGGCATGGTAAGACAGGGCAACTAAAAGATAAATGTAAGATAATGTCACTATTGCAACGTAATGAAAATGGATGCAAATACTCTAACTGTAGATATTTAACACTGGAGACTGAGACTGAAGTCACATGTGCATTTACTTAGTGCTTTTTTATCCCATCCAAGGAGCTCAGGGCAGGATAAATGGTGTTCTTCTCCACCATTTTATCCTTACAACCACTCCATGGGGCTGGTTAGTCTGAGAAAGAGAGAGAGTAGCCCAAAGCAATGCTGTTAGGTTTTATGGCAAGCAGGAATTTGAATCTGAACCTGCCTGCTCCTCGTCCTAGTCCAGCACTCTGATCACTACACCACACTGGCTGTCTTTGCAAAGCACAAGAAGGCTGACTGGATGACGCAGGAAACTTGCTGAAGCTAAATAAGGTCTGGGTCTGGTCACTGCCTGGGAACCATGCACGCCCCCTTGAATTCTGTTTCACAATAAATGCTGGAGATAAATGATGTAACAAAATACTATCTCATTGTGTGGCTGTCAATAATTTCAGAAACTGGGTATAAGCACATTTAAACCACCTTTCTGTTTTTCATATATGCCCACCGACAATGTGAGAGGTCTTGAAAAGCACCTAGTGGCATGTGTCAGTTTAGTCTAATCCTGTGCAAACAGAGCTTTTACTTGGCCGAATATTCAAAATCTGAAATTAAAATTCAGGAAAGTCAAGATGTTTTTCAGTACTGCACATTTCTAGTTCAGTAGCGTATTCAAGGCTGAGCACATTAGCCCTTCTTTTGACAGGCCTATTTGTGCTCATAATTTCAATAATCCTCTTCACAACACCATCATAATTAGCAACAGATTACAGCTTCAGAAATAGACGGTCTTATTTTCTTTTCAGGGTGAGGCAAAGGTTGGGCATTTTCTGTTCCAGGAAAGAGGCACCAGGAGTGTCCCTAATGTGGTTGGGTTGGAACAGTTACTCATAAGTTCATGTAGAAACCACCCACCCGCCCTGCGGAGAAGTTGCTAATCACAGCTAACCTTACTATTATGCAACATGTATGTATCTGAAGAAGCGTGCATGCACACAAAAGCTTATACCCAGTATTAAACTTTGTTGGTCTTAAAGGTGTCACTGGACTCAAAACATTTTTCTATTGCTTCAGACCAACACAGTTACCCACCTGAATCTATTATGCAACATGAAACAGTTGCTTGTGGCTGCAAGTTCCAGGGGAGGCATCCTTTGCCTGGCTTCAGTCTTTCTATGATTTTAAATCCTGATACCATTCTTGTTCTAGAAAATGTGATGGGTATCCATACATGCCCTGGTTTTCCAGATTGTCAGAACGGCTGTCCTGTCTATTCCTATTTAACATTTTTAAATAACAGCAGTAAGCTCAATACTGAACAGAAATTCTGTCAAAAAGATTTCATTATCTTGGGGGATAGTATATTGCAAGGTATGTAGAAATAGATTAGCCTCCTAGTTTTATGATCCACTGTGATGCTGATTTATTCCTTTTTTATTTTGGGCAGTTCGAGGAAACCTTCAGCCATGGTTGCAGGGTCTCATTGCACTGACTGTGTTCTTGGTGTTGACAGGGATTGCCTTTATTGTCCATAAATTCTGGTGCCAGGATAAAGAGTAAGTGCTGTCTTTCCTTTTTTCCAATCATACAAAGAATGTTGAGGCAACTGTTCTGCCCCTCCTTTTCTGTCATAATTTGCTGGTAGTCAAGGAGCTGGCATAGAAGTTATGCACAAAAATACACATGGCCTGCTCTTTTCTTGTTCATGTTTTATGGGACCTATTGACTTGGGAAAGTGACATTGTTTTGCTATGCGTTCTGACCTTGAGACAACAGCCCTAAGTCAAAATATTGACTTAAAACATTCCTATCTCAGTTTCTGAGACAGTAATGATGACATAATTGTGAAACAAAATCTGAATGGAAATGAAAGTCTGTTAGTATTTTAATGGCACAAGTAAAATATCAGGCCATGATATAAATACACACAAATTTTAAAGCCGAATACAAATGGATTAGATCTAACCAAATTTTCTGCTGTCAAAAAAGGAGAGGTGTCCTTTGACCACTAAAAGGCTTTGCTGGGGCTCATGGGACCTGCTGGGGCTCATGGGACCTGCATGGACAAAAGCTAAATAGGACAGGAATTGTAGAAAGGATGAGAATTGGGCAAGATTGAACAAAAAATCTGACTGGATCCAACCCATAGTGAAATGATTTAACTTTTTGACAAAAATAGAATGCCACCACAAATTTTGTGTCAAATAATTTTGCTGAAATACATAAATTGGATTGTGGACAATCTTTCATTAAACAGACAATAATAGTTCTATCCAGGTTTATACCCTTTTATGTTCATTGAAGTCAATCAGCTTAGCAGGATGTCACTCTACTTAACAGTGCACTGTAAATAAACAACATTTAACACTTTTTCTGAAACAGCCATTCTTTAGCCAGTTTACACTTCTTGCATGTACATCAATGCGCCCTCTAAGCTGTGGAGTCTTGTGAGCAAAAATTTTACTTTGTGAGCTACTGGCATTAAAGCTGTGAGTGAGCAATTTGGCTACTGAATAAATTAGCGTGCTCTGGAGCCATTCTTCCTGAGCTAAGACAAAAATGTGTGAGCCAGAGGCTAAAAAAACTGTGAGTTAGCTCACACTAACTCAGCTTAGAGGGAACACTGATGTACATCTATCATAAAGGTCAGGTGGATATGAATGAGAGGTCATAAATGTGAATCTTGTTGGGTTTCATTCAGATGGTAACCATGGCTGAACCAGAATTGTCTGGGTCCCATAGTTCTTTATTTTTCTTCTGCTAGACCAGTGTCTAATAAAAATTACAAAAGAAACTGCAGCAAGATTTTATATAGTGGTCAAATGAGACATGAAAAGGTATCTTGCATATATTTCTATCACACACAAAATCTATCCTTCTGGACTTCAATTTTTTTAATGTATTACTTTTAACAGGAAAGATCCAGAGGTCTTCAAAGGGGGCAGCAAGGGAGACATGGCCATTTCCAATGGTACAGAAGGAAATTATTCTACAACTGCTGCAAATTTCAGGTTAGGATCCTTTCCTAATACAGCAAAAACATTAACATGAAGCAAATTATATGACACTTGTTGAGAAAGTGGATTTCAGACTAACCTTTGAGAACCTTCATTTCTTTTGTCTTATTTACTTTGACTGATTTTCTGTCAATTTATAGTGCCTTGTAACCTGAACTGACCCCGTGGCAAATATTTGTGTGTGTGTGTATCTCCTTATAGATAATTCCATTTTGATTGTGGACTTTCCCCACATGTTTCCAAATCAGTAGGCTCCCTGATGTGTCACTCACAGGTGTTTCCATCTACTGGTGGATGCATTGCTTTATTCCCACCCACCCTCCCACCCACCCACAGAACTGGCACCCAGCCTCTCAGCCTCAGTATGCTGGGAGGTGATGTATGGGGTGGATGCTCCACTGGGTGAAGGGGGTCTTTGTCAGCTGTGGATGCCTGCAGGTGGCCGGGTGGGCAGGGAGCATCTGAGAGGACACCAGAGGTGGCCGGACGCGGGGACTGAGCCTGCTCCTGGTAGCACCGCAGTGGACTTCGACGGCCGCGGATGCCTGCAGGTACCCGGGTGGGCAGTGAGTGGCCCGGAAGCTGCCAGAGGTGGCTGGGTGTGGGGAACACTCCAGTGGCCGGGGCCTCATGATGCTGCAGGCGGCAAGCCACCAAGAGGCCATCAGAGGTGGCCAGGCACGGGGGATGCTCCGGCAGCTGGGGCCTCATGATGCCGATGCTGATCATGCCTGTAGGCAGCCGGGTGGCCGGTGCGCAGACAACAGGGGGGAGAAGCCAGCCAACAAGGGGGCTGAGGTCAACATCCAGGAGCTCCATGGCATGAGTCCTCGACCCAGAGGGTCTTGCTAGAGCTCATTGTATTGATTGTACAACGAGCTTTGCTACTAGTATGTGTATGTATGTATGTATGTATGTGTATGTATGTATATATATATGTATATATATATGTACTAGGGAGCAAAGCCCATTGTGGACCTGTCCGGCGGGGCGGGTGGGTTGGCGAAGGGGGCGGGTGGGGGAGGGAGGGAGAGAGAGAGAGAAAGTGGGGGGGGGAGAGAAAGGAAGGAAGAAGGGAGGAAGCAGGAGGGGGCGCAGAAGATCCTCCCATCCATGCGGCTTCCAAGGGGGGCAAGAGAAGCGGCGCGGGTGGGTATATGAAATTTTTATGCCACCTCTCCTGGGGAACCTGCCCGAGGTTCCTTACAAAATAACATAATAAAACATAACTGTGGCTGTCTGGTCAATCTTGCAGGGCCCAGGCAGTGTCAGGGGATTCCAAAATAGCCTGGCTGGACAGAAAGATGGCAGGGCCAAGAGGGATGCCAGGATGCGATTTGGAGAGCTGAGCCTGCTCTGATGGTGCCCAACATTTAAAAATGGCCCAGAGAAGGCTGTGGTAGGAGACGAAGCTGTCCGTCTCTGCAGCAGGGAAGCCTTGAGGAGATGTGAGCAGAGGAGGAGGAAGAAAAAGGAGGGGACGAGGTCATGAAGGCACAGGGCAGGCAGCCATGGAGGTATGAGAGGAACTCTGAGGAAAAGGCAGCTAAGGGAGGTGCACCAGTGGGAAGGCCAAGGAGGATCCCCAGGGACTGACCCTTCTTAAAGGGACCAGAACCCAGTCTGAGGCCATGGGCAAAGGTCACAACAAAATTAAAAGTTATACATTTAAACCCTGCATAAAAAAAACCAGCCAGAGAATACAAAACAAATAATGAGACAGCTTAAAATGAATTTAACCATTTTTTGGACTAAAAGCACAATGTAACATACTTTTTAAAAGACCAGCCCCTTAATTAAAAACCTGGGTAAACAGAAATATTTTAGCTTTACACCTAAAAGAAAGTAATATAGACACCAGGAGAGGCTCAAGGGGAAAGGCATTCCATAGACGAGATGCCACAACTGAGGAATTCCTGTCTCTGGTCACTACAGCCGCCTGGTTTTCTAAGGTAACTGCTGTGTCAAGCAACTCTCCCAAACTGTGAACCTGGCTTTTCAAGGGGAGTATAACCCCATCCAAGACAGATCTTGCATCCCAGTCTGCCTTTCTACTAACCTAGAGAACCTCTGTCTTGTCAGGATTAAGTTTCAGTTTGTTCACCCTCATCCAGCCCGTTATTGACTCCAAGCACCAATTCAGAATATCATTGACATCCTCGGAATTAGGTGGAAAAGAAAGATAGAGTTGGGTATCATCTTCATATTGGTGACACTGCAGCCCATACCTCCTATTGCAAATAAGAGATTTTCTTGTCATAAATGATGATTCTTGTTCTCATATAACCAATTCACTTGTTAAGTAGTTAAACCCAGCATTTGAATCTGCCATTATTTCAGACATTTAAACTTCAGTGGATTGAAGGGCCAAACCCCTGACTTATTTTTTCACATAAAACCACTACTGGTTTTGAATATGGGAAGGGCTAGTGGTAGTGCCAGTTGTTAGCTTCGTTCAATGGGGATGTGATATCATAGAGTTCTCCCTCTGGCACTGCCATTCCTCCAGGGGAACTGCTGTCTGGAGATCAATTGTAATTCCAGGAGAACTCCAGGCCCCACCTGGAGGTTGGCAACCCTAAATAGATGATAGCTGGGATGCTGCAGGCCACATAATGAGCATCAGAAAGCCTTGTAAGAGCTTTGACCCTCCTGTATGACAGCTTTTCATTAGCATGATTGCTTACAGTGAAGGGCAGTGGTGTACATAATTCATATCTTTGCATCAAATTCCAGCTTACAGGCCCTTCAGATCACATAAATACTGACCTTATTGTTCCTAATATTTCAGATGTGAAGAAGGCCGCCATGTCTATGAAAACACTATTGAAAATGATTGTGGAAACACGATTGAAGTTCTTTCTACTGAAATGTAGCATCATCCCGTGGTATCCTTCCTTGATTTCTGAAAAAAATATCCTCCATGCTACAAACTCCATCGTCCATACATGGTGACACCAATACTTACCATGAAATCGTATGGATTTAATCACTCTGCTAGGACTGATGACATCATGAAACTCAAAGATCTTTCTCTCTGTTTAAACCTGTATGGTGGATTCTTTTTGTTGTTGTTGTTATAGGCGAAGTTCTAAGGAATAAACTTTCACTATATGGGTTCTAGATTTTTCACATAAGGAGCCAACTATTGGAATCTTACATTTTTAAGAACCCATGTGGCCTTCATTCCTTAGCCACCTATTATTCCTACTTAGCACCTTAGCCTGATTTGCTGAATTGATGTAGCCGGCCTATAAATCCATTGTAAGTCTTCCATAAACCACTGGGATGTACTAATTCACTAAATGGGAATTTCTTCCCTAGAAATGGCTGTTTCTTCCTGACAGTAGTTCTTTGTATTGCAATTTACAAAGAAGGAAGCAGTTACACCAGAACTGTAAGTGGGTAGTATTCGTGGTGGGGTGTGTATGGTAATCTTCCACAAGGCTGCTACCATTTTATTTTTGCTCTGCTATGGAATTGCTACAGAGATAACCTGCGACTTGAGTTTGGAGAAGGACAATATGAAGCAGTATGGCTTGTCTGCTTTCTTCCCATACCTGCATCAAATGAGCTGAAGGATTTGTTACATTCTACTACATCTTGTCTCCTATTTATTGGATAAAGGTTTTAAAATATCACTTTTTTCAACATAGAAACAAAATCTCTGTTATAATTTGCCAGCATTAAAATGAATCACCATCCAATTCATATTTTAAAATTTGTCACCAATAAAGAAATGTAGAAGATAGATAGATAGATAGATAGATAGATAGATAGATAGATAGATAGATAGATAGATAGATAGATAGATAGATGATAGATAGATAGATAAGATAGACAGACAGACGGACAGACGGACAGACGCGTGGGTGGGTGGACATAGTGTGGATATTCAGAGCAACTTTTCAAGGTTTAGTGGCCAGATGTGGTCAAAATTCCAAAGGGTATGAGAGTCATAATAAAGCCTTTACACTGTATACAGTCACAGGGCAGACTACTCCTTGTCCACTGATTCCAGCCAATTGCTTAAATTCCTTAACAGTCCATGGTGCCGCTTCTTTCCCCTCTCATTGCTCCCTGCACCTTGAAGCCCAGGAGAGTATGCTACTCCTGATCCTTTTGCTCTGGACTGTTTCTATCATGTGTATGACTGGAAGAGTGGGTGGTGGGCATAGCTCTAATGAATACCAGCTGCACATGCTTGCTAAGGGCATTTTCAAATATGCAGTGAGAATCTGTCTCATACTAATTTCATTCACATAGGATTATGCCCAAGTACTATTTACTTCACAGTTCTTTGAACTAATGGTTGAACATTGTTTAAATTAGACTATCTATTTAGCTTTCCCACTTCGTAAGCATTATTACCACATGGACATTATAACCCTATTTATGGCCCCATTCAGGATTTTCTGCACTAAAGGCACGAACATCAGGTGGATTTTGGGGGCGCGATCACACTGCAACATCTGGGAAGCATAGTGGACCCATGACGTCCCGCCGAAGATGCGGAGTAAAAAAGAACCTCAGAAAGCACACCAGTATCTGGAAAATGTGGGGCAGGGGTGGGCGTCTGATCGCAGGAGCGCTAGTATCCTATAGCATCCGGCACCCGTCCAGGTCCCGTCACAAACTGGATGTTTTTCGTAAGCTCATGTGCACAAACACGTAACTGAAAGCAGTGCTGCTCCGCAGAACTGCGCATGCGCACAAATGCAAAATGCTTGCCACACCGCTTCTTTGCCACGCTCCAGCATCGCCGTGTGATCGCCAGCTAACAGCCTAAGCATGGAGACTTGGGGGACCATGTGATTGGGCTACCGCGCTTTATTTTGCTCCAGGGCGAACAGCCACGCCTCCCCCCCCCCACGTTATCTGGCCCGTGTGACTGGGGCCTATGTTATAAGGCTACAGGTGTTAGGCATGTGTCAAAAATAAACTTTGCCCTTTTTGGTGGATGCATGGTTCAGACGTGAGCAAGATGAGTACATTAGTTACTAACTGAATTTAGGGTGACTGTTACCTTTCTGTTTGTCAGGTGGCCCACAGCTGATGTAGTTCAGCCAAAAAGGTTCTCTTACTGGTGTGACTTTTGATATAGATGACAGGTAAAAGATAACCAGTTTTCATACACCAACACCTATTCTAACTGCAGCATCTAGCATTTTTAAAAAAGTGGAAGTGCTGTCCTCTACAGGCTAGATAACAATCACATTGGTGAATAACAAGTCCAGTGGTACTGTGAATAAAACTTTGCTGGTCTTAAAGGTGCCACTGGACTCAAACTTTGTTCTGCTGCTTCAGACCAAATGGCGACCCCACCTGAATCTATTGGTGAATAACACAACTTTAAAAAGCTGCAGAATTAACTGTGCGGTCCTAAGCCGAATTTCCCCCCTAAAGTCCATTGAAGTCATTGACTTAGAAAGGTGTAACTCTTAGAGGGTTGCACTGAAAATCTGAGAACAGGTAAACTGAATGGATTGATTCTCTATAAAGTCAGTAAGTTGGCAATGCAGATTGTGGGCTGAGAAGACAAGAGTTTATCTGTGTCACTTCACAACCATCTGTCACAACATCCCTTTGAATAACTGAGAATTGTGGAGATTCCATTCGATTCAACCTGAAATCCGGTTGCTGGGCTTTCCAGAAAGTGGCACCTCTGTCTGTGTGTGTGTGTACACATACGGGGGGGAGGGGAGCATTGCAGTGGTTACAGAGCTAGACTACGATCTGGGACTCCCAGCTTCGAATCCCCACTGTTCCACAAAAGTTAACTGGGTAACCTTGGACCAGCTTAGCCTAACATAACTCATAAGGTTATTGTGAGGATAAAAGTGAAGGAGAGGAGAATCACGTAAGCTGCTCTGGGTCTCCATTGGGGAGGAAGGCAGGGTATGCATGAAGCAAATAAATAAACAAATAAATATCTGTTATGTTAGAAAGAACTGGATTTCCAAAGAAAATGGGAAGAGACTGAAGTCAATGGCATTAGTTTCTTGTTGTGGGACCTGCCTGTATGTTAGATCACTTGGATTTGGGCTCATTCACACTAGCAGCCACACTACACAGCAACTGATAATTCACTGCTGGTGATGATGAGAACTAATTCTGCTGAAAATGTCTTTGAGGGCATGTGAAGTGATATGTAAGTTCTGTCTATTGTGTTTAGCAATTATTTTTTAAAAAAAATTGTTTTATTTCATAAAACATGTCCAACACCAACACCACCCGTGTGCGACTTCCAGGCATTAGAGACATAAATAAAATTCCATACAGTATTATATCACAATCAATCTCAGTGCAACTCTATTACTCTATTAACCTTCCATCTTAATCTTATAATGAAAGTAACCTCTCAATTTCCTATTAACTGACTAATTACCCCAATTTCTTTAAACTTTCCCAAATACCCCACCATCCTTCTAAACCAGTCCTCCTCCTGGTCATTAACCTTTAACCCATTCATTCTACGTATCTTCATTGTAAGATACTCTAAAATTATTATATTATTCATTTTCCCCCTCCAATGATTAATCGTCAGTTCCTCAGCTTCTTTCCAATTCCTTGCTATCACTTATCTTGCTGCTACTAACATCAAATTTATCCATTTACATTCCTCTTTTAACCTTAACCCTATATATACCATCCAAACTAATGAGTGCCATTGCTTTAGATATTCTTACCCTTCTTCCCACAATCCCCGACATTCCTATACCAATCTGATCCCAAAATTTATTTACCAAAGGATGTGTTTAACAATTATTTTATAATAATAGGTCATCACACTATTGATTGGTGTGTTTAATAGCCACATGAGTCACACCAATGTAACTTTTAATCTTACTCACTCACTCACTCTTCCTTTCTAGTTTTTGTTCAGTGTATGCTACCCTGCTATGCTACTTTTTAAAAGCTGCAAATAAAAATACTGGTATGTTGCCCTTCGGCTGTTATGCTGGGAAGGGAAATTTTGCAAAATAAAAGCAGGAGTTTCTTCTAAGACTAGTTGCATCACAGTGGCAGCTGGCCTGGCACTTGGAACATCCTTCTTGAATGCAAAGATCTCGGGACACGCTTTGGCAAAACCCCCACTGGTGGTCTCTACTCCCTTCTCTCTGGCAGGTGTAACTGCCTTTCCCTCATATGTAATGGCTGTAGGATTTGTTTGGCCCAATCAAAACACCACTCTTTGTGCAGCAAGAAAATAGCACCACAGGAGCATGAAAGGCAACAAATTTGCAAATGTGGGGTTATGTGATAGCTGAGAAGAAAGACATTGTTCCATGTATTATTCAAGGATTTGGAAATGCTTAATTGTAGACATTTTATTATAAGATACTAAATTTGTTATTAAGAACCAAAATTACAAGTAAGGAACTATGTCAACTATGGTAAATTCTGGTGTGTATTTCTTTAAGAAAACAACAATCCAAACCCTTGAAATTTAGGTGGCTCAAATTTATTTTTTCTCCGAATTTTAAGGGCTGTAAACGAAATCAAGAACTCAAATTTCCTGCTTCAAAATGAGAGTTCTGTCATACCCGATTGAATTTCAGAATCTGAAAATGTTCACATATAGAACATGTGAATCTGAATGTATTCTGTTTGTACTCCATTTCAAATCTAAATAAATGCATATAATCCAGATCCATTTTTGGCATATCTTCAGTGTCTCATTCCGTTTTATGCAGAAGCAGATTGGGAGGTTGTGGGAAAGATTTTCTAGCCTGTTCTGTCCAGGGACTTGGGCTGAAAATAATTATCTTAGGAGAACCCAGAGAGGCAAAACATTTATATTGAGTAGATAGTTGGAGTAACAGTGTCTTTCACCCAGCAAGCAGCAAAGGCCCAACTATTTCTGTAGAGGCTATAGAGAATGGAAAAATTGGTTTAAAACTGTTTTTATCAAAAACAAAGAGAAATCCCAGTTGTGTGTTTGTATGTGGTTGCTACTTTGGCAGGAAGCCTCTCTCTTTGTTGTTGTTCAGTCACACAGTCGAGTCTGACTCTTCGTGACCCCATGGACCACATCATGCCAGGCCCTCCTGTCTTCTGTCGTGCTTCGGAGTTTGCTTTATTTCATGTTCGTTACACTGTCTAACCATCTCATCCTTTGCCGTCCCATTCTTATTTGACCTTCAATCTTTCCCAGCATCAGGGTCTTCTCCAGTGAATGCTGCCTTCTCATTTGGTGGCCAAAGTATTTGAGATTCAGTTTCATTATCTGGCCTTCCAGGGAACTGTCAGGGTTGATTTCTTTTAGGATTGACTGATTTGATCTCCTTGCAGTCCAAGGGATTCTCAAGAGTCTTCTCCAGCACCATAATTCAAAAAGAATCTATTCTTCATCGCTCGGCCTTCCTTATGGTCCAACTCTCGCAGCCATACATTACTACTGGGAATACCACTGCTTTGACCATATGGACTTTTGTTGGCAGGGCGATGTCTCTGCTTTTTTTTATGCTGTCTAGGTTTGCCATTGCTTTCCTCCCAAGGAGCAGGCATCTTTTAATTTCATAGCTGCAGTCACCGTCTGCAGTGATCTTGGATCCCAGGAATGTGAAGTCTGTCACTGCTTCCATGACTTCCCCTTCTATTTGCCAATGATTGATGGGGCCAGATGCCATGATCTTAGTTTTTTTGATGTTGAGTTTCAAGCCAACTTTTGTGCTCTCCCTTTCACCCCGAGCAAGAGGCTCTTTAGGTCCTCTTCACTTTCTGCCAGTAGAGTGGTATCGTTTGCATATCTGAGGTTGTTGATCTTTTCCCTGGCAATATTAATTCCAGCTTGTGATTCATCCAGGCCGGCATTTTGCATGATGTACTCTGCATATAAATTAAATAAGCAAGGTGACAATATACATCCTTGTTGTACTCCTTTTCCTATGCTAAACCAATCAGTTGTTCCATATCAGGTTCTGTCACTTCTTGACCCTTATACAGGTTTCTCAAGAGACATGTGAGGTGGTCTGGTACTCCCATCTCTTTATGGACTTGCCATAGTTTGTTGTGATTCACACAATCAAAGGCTTTAGCATAGTCAGCACTTTAACAGCATCATCTTTTAAGACTTTGAATAACTCAGCTGGAATACCATCACCTATGCTAGCTTTGTTGTTAATAATGCTTTCTAAGGCCCATTTAACTTCACATTCCCGGATGTCTGGCTCGAGGTCAGTGATAACACCATTGTGGTTGTCAAGGACATTGAGGTCCTTCTTGTATAGTTCTTCTGTGTATTCTTGCCATCTTTTCCTAATCTCTTTTGCTTCTGTTAGGTCCCTACCATTTTTGTCCTTTATCATGGGCAGCTTTGCATGGAATGTTCCCTTGATTTCTCCAGTTTTCTTGAAGAGATCTCTAGTCCTTCCCATTCTATTGTTTTTCTCTATTACTTTGCATTTTTCATTCAAGAAAGCCTCCTTACCTCTCCTTGCTGTTCTCTGGAAATCTGCATTCAGTTGGGTAAATCTTTCCTTTTCACCTTTGCCTTTCACATTTCTTCTTTCCTCTGCTATTTGTAAAGCCTCATCAGACAGCCACTTTGCTTTCTTGCATTTCTTTTTCTTTGGGATGGTGGTGATTGCTGCCTCCTATACAATGCCATGAACCTCTGTCACCAGTCCTTCAGGCACTCTATCTATCAAATCTAAAACCTATTCTTCACTTCCACTGTATATTCATCAGGGATGTGATCTAGGTCAAACCTGAATGGCCTAGTGGTTTTCCCAACTTTCTTCAGTTTAAGTCTGAATTTTGCAATGAGTAGCTCATGATCTGAGCCACAGTCAGCTCCAGATCTTGTTTTTACTGACTGTATAGAGGTTCTCTTCTGTATAGAGCCTTTCTCTAATGTTCATCATTACCATGGAAGCAGAAAAGTCTCTCAGTGCCCAGGTGATCGCTGGGCAAGAATTTGGACAGCAACAGCAGCTTTCTGTGTTTGTGTGTGTGGACTTAAGGCAGTATGCAAGTTTTCTCCATCTCTGTTCATGCAAAGGAAAGGCAGCAATAAAATGCCTTCCTTTGCTGGCTTGTATACCCAAAAGCACTCAAACAAACATCCCCTGAGCCTCTCCTTATCACTTTATTACACCTGCTAGAATGAATAGATTAAAAGGCAGCGGAGGGAGAGAAGGCATAAGAATCCTGCAGAAAGACTGGGTTGGGGGATTGTTAATTATTCTCCAGGGTCTCTAATCTTTAACGGGCAAACAGCATCACTAACTGTCTTAAACCTCCTCCTGGAAGACACTGATAATAAACCATCTGTATGAAGGAACCCAATTATCTAGCCCTCTGCAGCCGCCTCTGACATGGCTGTAGTGGGAGATAATAAATGCACAGTATGTAATAATGACACGTCATTTATGATTATCTTACCGATACATGACCTTTTAGCTCTATTGTTTGCTCTCCTAAAAAGCAAGAGAAAAGGGAGAATATTTGGCGCTGAGCACTGGCACACACACATCTGTCTTCCTCAGTCCTATGATGTAACCTCACCATAAATGCAACTGGAACCTCACAGGGCTGTTTCGGTGGATTTATGGCCCATCCCCTCAGACCTCTTTAATAAATTGCTGTTTGAGTTACAGCCCTCGTTACCATGGTGATGCAGGGTGAAGGCTAAAAGGTATAGACATTTGTTGTTGTTCAGTCGCACAGTCGAGTCCGACTCTTCGCGACCCCATGGACATAGACATAGCATCATGCTAAGAGGAACCAATTGGGCCTAACCAGAGATGAGATGCCTTATCACTATTACTGACCACCTCCTTCTCTCAGCTGCTCTTTCCCCAAAATGAGCTGTTTTAAGTGGTTCTCAGAGGAGGAGGGCCTTGGCTGCCATTGCTAGGGCTGGGAACTCAATCTGGCAGTCTTCCTCTAAGTGACTGTGGCGCAATGCTTCTGGATTCAGCTGTAGGTTAAGGGGAAGTTTTCTTCTGAGTGGCCTCCAGAACACCAATCCAAAGCAGCCAGACCACAGCCTCCATCAATGCCTCTGTCATTGCAATAATAATGTTGCCAACAGATTTTATTAGTAGCACAGTGTAATCCAGAGCTCATACACATACCAAAAAAAAAAACTGTTTTGAATTGAAAAGGATAGTTTCAGATTTATGGGTAGATGTGGGTGAATTTTTTTTAATTTCACCAAGGCTTTTGATATCAAGTAGGGTTGCCAGGTCCCATCTTCTCCCTGATTGGGGGGAGTGTTGGGGGTCATTCCAGGAAGTGGCGGGGCCATCCCCAATGAGACGACTTTATGTGTCGGGGATGCAGTGCCGTGCGTGCATGCCTCCCACTTTCCCCCAACAATTTAAACGGAACTTTCCCTTTAAATGGATGTTGGGAAAGTGGGTGCCCGATGCACCTGCTCTTGAAGCTGTGAATTTCATTTGCCCTGCAAGCTATGAATTTCAAGCGTCCCCTGCTTGAAAAGAGCAGGTGCTCACGTGCCTGCCCTGCAAACTGTGAATTTGTGGCTTGCAGGGCAGGAGCTTGGGGGCCAGTTTTAAAGTGGGGCAGCGGATGACTGTTGTGGGCAGGTCTTTCCCTGACAGCCAGCTGGCCCATGTCTGGGGGGAGCTCCAAAAATTGGGGGATCCCCCGCCCCCACCTGGGGACTGGCATCCCTAATACCAACAGAGTCACAGACTAGGTGCAAAAGTTTTTTTTAAAAACTCACCAGATTATAATACAAATATTAGGAACAAGCCTACTAGACAGTTTATATTTTGCATTGTACTTTTCCTCTCCTTGAGAAGATAAAACTACTTCATTAGGAATTGACTCATAAGGGACTGCTTGACTGGGAATTCCAGAAGTGAGATTCAGAAGGCCAAAGCACTGCTGGCAGCACGCACAGAATGAAAATGAGGCAATAGGGGATATATCTGCTTTTATTCCCCCCCCCCCCATACACAGCTTTGTAAACATAAAATGCAGGTATCATGAATATGGAGGAATATGACTAGAGTTTTCCCCCACATAGAGTCTAGAGGTTTCTCATTGAAATCTCCTCTTCTGGGCTTTATAACATAGCAGCTTTACTGTCTCCAATTCTGTTGTGTCCGTGGACCACCACTAGGGGTCTGCATGCATAGTCCCTAGCTTGGATCCACTAACAACAGGGGCCAAGGATCCTGGGCCATCTTTAGTCCACCTATAGGAACTTTGGTGGGAGATTCAAATCCTGCAATGAGACTAGTGGTGTGTCTGGGGTGGGTGTATATAATTGGCCATCGTCGGCCAGTTTTTGTCTTGTGTGTGTTATGCAATAAATTTGACCTATTCAGCATGTCATAGTCTGGTCCTCCATGCTTAGAACCCACTATTTAACATTGGTGACGAAGGTGGGATCCCATTGAAGCGAGCCAGGCTGACTGGGCACCCACGGAAGACAACGCACCGCTGCTCCTGCCAATGAGCACCGAAGATGCACAAGCCACTTCCCAGCCTCAACAGCGCAGCACGATGGCAGTCGCTCCAGGCTGGTTCCACCGTTCGATCCAGTCCATCTGCATCAATGGGGAGCTTTGGTCACCGGACTCAAGTCAGTCCTGGTTTTCTACCAGGTAACTGATGAGGCCTGGAAGAAGGGCCTCCTCATTGGTTCCTGCAGCCCATCGATCATAGATTTAGCTCAGTACCTCCTGTCCCCGAAGACCCTGGATGAGGCCACATTCGATGAGATTGTGAAGGTGCTCCAGGACCACTTTGTTCCATGGCCCTCAGAGATGTCACGCCACGTGACTTTCCACCAAAGGAACCAACAGGGCCGGGAGTCCACCTCCGAATACCTGGCCGAGCTTTGCCACCTCACTTCCGAGTGCAAGTTCGATGCACACTTGGACACGGCCCTCCAGGACCGCTTCGTCTGCGGTCTCCGGGAGGAGAAGCACTGGCATTGCATCATGGAAGCAGAGACGTGTACCCTCACTTCCGTCCTCTCCACGGCCACCACATGGGAGATATCGCATCCACCAACAGCCGCTGCACATCAAGCAGGTACGGCCACTGCTGACACCAACAGCAAGGAGGTCTACCGGACCATGCAGCCCCTGCAGCAAAAGGATACCGGGTTGGCTCCATGATTCGCCCGAACCGAGAATTTTGCCAGACCGGAGTGCACCAGCTGTAGCAACCACCATGAGAAGAAGATATGTAGGTTCTGGGACGCCATATGCCAGAGCTGCGGCTGTTCCATGAACATAGTCCGTGCTTGTTGATCAAAACCCCCGAACACGCAGCCCCCCCAATGCAGAAGGACCACCGCTCACTATGAGGCTGTCGTGTCAACAGACGAGCTCTACCTCCTCACGAGCCAACCATCACTGCAGGTACTCCATCTCCCTAGCCAGACGGCCGCCCCAAAGATTCAGGTCCAGGTTAAAATTGAGGTATCCCCCTGTTCCATGGAGTTAGGCTCCGGGTCAGCGGCGTCCATCATCTCAGTGGAGACACTTAAAAGACTGTGTCCAAATGGGGAGCCCCACCTGCGACCGTCACTCGTGAACCTGGTGGACTTTAAGAGGAACCAGGTCCCAATTTGGGGAGTGGGGGCCTTCCAGGTGCATTACTGGGAGTTCGATGGCTAACTGGACTTAATTGTGGTTGAGGAAAACCTAGTCAGTCTCCTAGGTCGAGCGTGGTTTGCACCATTGTGAATCACCACAGAGGGAGTGAAACAATATGCCCAACGGGATTTCCGCAATGTCTGCAAGGAGTTCCCAGCGGTTTTTGACAGGGCTCTAGGGTGTTACATGGGCCCCCCGGTCTCCCTCCAACTCAACCCCAAGGTGGCCCCCATCCGAATGCAATTCCGTAACACCCCATTTGCCCTGTGACCAAAAATCGATGCGGAACTGGAACACCTGGTAGTGCAAGGGGTCCTAGAGCCAGTATCCCATGCAGAATGGGAGACCCCCATCGTCACCCCAGTAAAACTGAATGGTGATATCCGCATCTGCATGGATTACAAATGCACCCTGAATAAGGCACTTCAGGACCATGCATACCCGGTCCCAGTCATAAGCCACGTTCTGGCCACCTTGGTGGGGGCAAAGATTTTTGTCAAGCTGGATCTCACCCAGGCGTACCAGCAGCTCCCTGTAGATGACATCACGGCCACTGCGCAGACCATAGTCATGTACTGGGGAACGTTCAAAGTGAAACGGCTGCAATTCGGGGTGAGCATGGCCCCAGGGATCTTTCAGCATTGTATGGACTCTCTCTTGAAAGGGATCCCTGGGGTGACACCATTCTTTGATGACATGCTAATTGCCGTGGCCACCCCAGACGACTTTGCCTCCCATCTCCGCACAGTCCTCTGCCGCTTCAACAAGGCTGGGCTCAAGGTAAAAAAGGAAAAGTGCCTACTGGGAGTCCTTGAGGACAACTTTTTGGGGTTCACAGTGAATGCTGACGGCTTCTATCCAGTGAGGGACAAGGTCAAGGCAACTGTTGAAGCACCCCCACCCAAATTCAAGGCAGAACTGCAGGCATTCCTCGGCCTCCTGAACTTTTACTACATCTTCCTCCCCCACAAGGCGGCGGTCGTAGAGCCCCTTCACCACTTGTTGGACAAAAACGCGCCTTGGTCCTGGGGCCCACAGGAGGCCGCAGTATTCCGGGGGGTCAAGGCGCTCTTGATTTCCAATTATGTGCTAGCACATTCGACGAGGCCCTGCCAGTGATCCTGGCCTGCGACGCTTCTCCCTATGGCGTGGGTACGGTCCTCCCAGATGGCTGGGAGGTTCCTGTGGCCTATTATTCAAGGACCTTGTCAGCGACAGAGGGTCTGGCGATCATCGTGGGCATCACTGGGGCAAGGAAAACAAGACAAGGTGCTTTAAAATATATAACAGTGTTTAAAGGCAAAATAATCAAATCTAACGCAACTACCTAGTTCACTTAACTGATTACTACTTCAAGGCCCACAGCCTGCCAGGCCTCCTGACTGTCCTGACTGTCCCAAGTGAGGGATCTTTCTCTCAGACCAGTCTTCTCAGTTTAGCTCTGTGTGAGGCCAGACCACAGAAGAGCAAAGAACACAGTTTGTCAGTTCAAACAGCTTAAGTCAGAATCTCCTCACACAATCTTTGGAAACTGATTGGCTACAGCCCTTGCTATGCATTATGGGGATTGTAGGCTGTCTGCTTTCTACTCCCACACAGGTCTCTCCTGGGACCAGGCCGCATTAGGCCTTGTTCCCAGTCCTGCACAGATCATGACATGCACCCTATTCACATGCCATTTACTTGTTATAAAATCTGATGTATTACCACAACAACTGTGATAAAGTGTCAAATTATCCACCATCAATGGTTCAAAAGACTGGAATTCTGTTTTGTTTTGCTACAACAGACTGACATAGCTACCAGCTGAATCAATATTTTTATTTTAGCTTTCGATATCTAGACCGCTTGACCCCGAAGGGCTCTGAGCGGTTTACATAGTTTAGTTAACACTTCTAACTAGGGCCACACAGTATTGGGGGAAGGGAATGCCTACCAGGCACCCTACCAGCTAGTTGTTCATTTCGGCGGTTCTTCTGTTCTTCTGCTTCTGCGCGGTGGTTCGGCTTGGCTCTGTAGCAGCTCCTGCTGGGGAGGCTCTGTCGCCTACGACTAAGTGAAGATCATTCGCATCGGCCTCTGTCCTGATTGGCTCCAGCCGAGCTTATGCCGTCACGTCGCTGCGCCTTCGGACCAATCCCCGCTCGCCTACTCAATGTTCTGACATCATCTTCCATCATCCTCTGCTGGATCGCGGGTCGCCCCACTGTCGCCGCTGCTCTTCTCTGCCGCCGCTCTACCAAAGGCAGGTGCCCCCCGCACCTAGGCAGGTACCCATTTATCTACTTGCAAGCTTTCGAACTGCTGGGTGGGCAGGAGCTAGGACGAGGGCCGGGAGCTCACCCCGGCCGCGGTGGGACTCGAACAGCCTAATGGCTGTTGAGAGATTTTTTAACTTGCAGGTGCTTTACTGCCTGCACCACCGCTCCAGTAGTTGTATAACTTATAGTAATGTAGCCATATGTAATGAGAATAGACAAGTGGATTTTACAACCAAAACGTTTTACTTTCTGAAAGGTTTTTATACTGTAAAGCATAATAGTGAGTCAGCCTTTAATGTATTTCAAGCAAATGCATGGAATATGTTTGTTGATATTTCCTTGTTAACATCTGTGTAACCAGAGTCTAATACAATTATGTTTTCTACAGCCCTTTGCTGCCACCTGGTGTTGTGATTCGAGATAGTCTTAAAAGACTGCCCTCTCTTTTCTTAAGAACATAAGAGAAGTCAATGTTGGATCAGGCCAATGGCCCAACACGCTATCACACAGTGGCCAAAAATATCAGGTGCCATCAGGAGGTTTAGCAGTGGGGCCAGGACACTAGAAGCCCTCCCACTGTTGCACCCCCAAGCACCAAGAATACAGAGCATCACTTGCCCCAGACTGAGAGTCCCTATCTATGCCTTGTGGCTAATAGCCACTGATGGACCTCTGCTTTCTCCTCTTTTTCTCCTTGGGCATTCACACTGGACTTTCAGAAAACATAGGCATTTTCCAGACTGCAGCTGCCTTGCAGGTTTTCATTAGTGCCATGGTGGTTCCTATGATTGTGCTATCAGTGAGATCGTTACACATTTATATGTTTTCTTTAGTATTTCCCTGTGAATGTTCCATCTGTTCACGTTTATACTGTGGATTGGTTTCCCCCTTTTATTTCCCTTTTTTTGCACATGTGCTTAAGCATCGCAGTGCCTCAGCAGCCTTAAGGGGGCTGAGAAATTTCCTTACATGTACATTCTGCACCTAACACACCACACCTGAGACACCATACCTGAGAGTCATGCCTGGTGTACACATCTCACCCTTTATTGGTTGCCTCTTTTCCTGCATTTGAGTGGTCCCCCCCCCAAATTTTGACTTCCTTTACTTGACTTGCATCAGGTCAATGAGCATGGCTGATTGCAGGTCTGCACTGATTTTCTTCTGGAAGCTGATCATCCAGATTTTTTTTAAGCAGCCTAAGATTGTGCATAACTTACCAAAGAAGCATCTGCAGTGGACAACTAAGAATGTCAAGTATGAATAGTGGTGTGTGCAGAAAACGGGAACGCAAAGGTTTCTCCTGGAGGCAAACTTACTCTCAATGGAAATCTTTGATTGAGCAGTGGTTTGCCCGCTCTGGCAGAGGTTAGCGAGCACCATCGATGCCAGGTCATCCCGGGCAGCACAGAGTGGTGGGACTGGTCTGCAGTATATGCTAGGTCCAATGAATAGTGGCTGGAAAACTTTCGAATTACCTTTGTGGCACATTTCATGAGATTGGGGATGATGTCACTCCTTTCCTTCAGCACACTACCAACTGAGGAAGTCAATGCCTGTGGACAAGCACGTAGCAAAAGCAATTTGGTTTCCTTCCAACAAGAACTGCTGCTGCAAAGTGCGAGAACAGTTTGGAGTTGGGCTGTCCACCATGGCAGAAATTGTCATTGAGATGTGCCTTTTCTTTTTTTTTAACCTTCAACTTTTAACCTTCAACTTTCTCAGAGATGGTATGACTTGGAGGGTTGAAATGGTGAGTTTCCAGTTTATTACCCGCCCCCCAGCACAGCTTTTCCTTTCTCTATGATTCTTTTCAGTATATCAGACCCATTGCACATAATGATCACCAAATACTGGGGTGGAGGGGACATGTGTGGCTTTTTCAAAATTCTATTCAGCAGTCTAGCATTTCATTAATCACATGGCATGATCTCCAAATAGAGGTGGTGGGGCAGCTGGAAAGTGAGCTGGATCCCCTGCTGAGCATGCCCTTGAGGCTGACCTGTTGCGATTACAGAATTAAGAACATAAGAAGAGCCCTGCTGGATCAGACCAAAGGTCCATCTAGTCTCACACAGTGGCCAACCAGTTCTTCTGGAGGGACAAGAGGGCATAGAGGCTGAGGCCTTCCCCTGATGTTGCTTCCTAGCTCTGGGATTCAGAGGCTTAGTGCCTCTGAATGTGGAGGTCCCCCTCAGTCACCATGGCTATTAGCCACAGATAGACCTATCCTCCATGAACCTATCTAATCCCCCTTTAAAGCTGTTTGTTCCTGTGGCCATCACTACATCTTCTGGCAGCAAATTCCACATTTTAATCACTCTTTGTGTAAGAAGAGAAGCCAATGTTGGATCAGGCCAATGGCCCATCTAGGTCCATTGTGATTCGAGATAGTCTTAAAAGTCTGCCCTCTCTTTTCTTAAGAACTTAAGAGAAGTCAATGTTGGATCAGGCCAATGGCCCATCCAGTCCAACACGCTGTCACACAGTGGCCAAAAATATCAGGTGCTATCAGGAGGTCCAGCAGTGGGGCAAGGCCACTAGAAGCCCTCCCACTGTTAACCCCCCCCCCCAAACACCAAAAATACAGAGCATCACTTGCCCCAAACCGAGACTTCCTATCTATAACTTGTGGCTAATAGCCACTGATGGATTTCTGCTCCATATGCTTATCTAAATCCCTCTTGAAGCTGTCCATGCTTGTAGCTGCCACCACCTCCTGTGGCAGTGAATTCCATGTGTTAATCACTCCTTGGGTGAAGAAGTACTTCCTTTATCTGTTCTAACCCGACTGCTCAGCAATTTCATTGAGTGCCCACGAGTTCTTGCATTGTGAGAAAGGGAGAAAAGTACTTCTTTCTCAACCTGCTCTATCCCATGCATAATCTTATAAACCTTGATCATGTCACCCCTCAGCCATCATTTCTCCAAGCTAAAGAGCCCCAAGTGTTTTAGCCTTTCTTCATAGGAAAAGCGTTCCAACCCTTTTATCCTTCTAGTTGCCCTTTTCTGCACTTTTTCCAATGCTATAATATCCTTTTTGAGGTGTGGTGACCAGAGCTGTACACAGTACTCCAAATGAGGTCACACCATTGATTTATACAGGGGCATTATGATACTGGCTGATTTGTTTTCAGTTCCCTTCCTAATAATTTCCAGCATAGCATTGGCCTTTTTTATTGCAGTTGCACACCGTCTTGACATTTTCAGTGAGTTATCTACTACGACTCCAAGATCTCTCTCTTGGTCAGTCTCTGCCAGTTCAGACCCCATCAGTGTGTATTTATAGTTAGGATTTTTGACTCCAATGTGCATCACTTTGTACTTGGCCACATTGAACCCCATTTGCCACTTTGACACCCACTTGCCCATCCTTTGGAGTGCCTCACAATCCTCCCTGGTTCTCACCACCCTGAACAACTTTGTGTCACCTGCAAATTTAGCCTCTTCACTGCTTACTCCCAACTTTAAATCATTAATAAACAATGTCCTTTTTGAGATACAGGGACCAAAACTGTACACAGTATTCTAAATGAGGCCATACCATAAATCTACACAAGGGCATTACAATATTGGCTTTTTTTTTGTTCTCAGTCCCTTTCCCTAACATAGCATTTGCCTTTTTTTACTGCTGCAGCACATTGGGTTGACACTTTCACTGAGATATCCACTATGACCCAAGATTTTCCCCCCTCTTAGTCTCAGCAAGTTCAGACCCCATTAGCCCACACATGAACTTGGGATTTTTTTTGTCCCAATGTGCACCACTTTATACTTACCAACACAGAACTTCATTTGCTGTATTGTTGCCCACTCACCCAGTTTGTAGAGGTCCTCTTGGAGCTCTTCACAGTCAGCCTTGGTTTTCACCATCCTGAATAATTTGGTGTCATCTGCAGACTTGGTCACTACACTACTTACCCCTAGTTCCAGATCACTGATGAATAAATTACAATCAGGATGATCTTGACAGGCTGGAAAACTCGGCTAAAACAAATAAAATGAATTTCAATGGGGATAAATGTAAAGTTCTGCATTTAGGTAGGAAAAATCAAATGCATAATTATAGGTTGGGGGAGACTTGTCTTGGCAGTAGTATATGTGAAAATGATCTAGGGGTCTTAGTAGACTATACACTGAACATGAGTCAGCAGTGTGATGAGTCAGCAGTGTGATGCAGTAGCTAAAAAGGCCAATGAGATTTTGGGTTGTATCAACAGAAGTATAGTGTTCAGATCATGTGAAGTGATGGTATCGATTTAGTCTTCTCTGGTTAGACCTTGTCAGTATTAGGCGGTGTAAGCCCACAGCAGACCAAACATGGGTGCAAGGATATCCAATAAAGACTGGAGTCTCTCAGGCTTATGTACAAATAATATACAGTTTATTATACAAGCCTCTCACCAAATCTTTACACTGAGCGACGTAATGCTCCGCTGACACTCGCATTCCAAGAAGGAATGAATACTACAGTTCTTCACTGAATATATACAACCACTGGCCAATCACAGCCAATGCTGAGTCACTGTGACTCAGTGCTAATTAGCTCTAGCAATGACCAGCTGGAACTAGTTTGAGCCAGCTCCTGTAACACTTAGAGCTGTCAGCTCCTGTCAGTTAGATGCCTATGATCTACAGCATGACTTAACATTACATGGAATACTGACAGACCTCACCTAGAGTATTGTGTTCAGTTTGGGGCATCACAATTTAAAAGGATGTAGACAAGCTGGAATGTGTTCAGAGGAGGGCAATGAAGATGGTGAGGAGTCTGGATACCAAGTCCTATGAGGAAAGGTTGAAGGAGCTGGGTATGTTTAGCCTGGAGAGGAGACGACTGAGAGGTGATATGATAACCATCTTCAAGTACTTGAAAGGCTGACATGTAGAGGATGGTATGGAGTTGTTTTCTGTTGCCCCAGAAAGTCGGACCAGGACCAATGGGTTGAAGTTAAATCAGAAGAGTTTTCAGCTAAACATTAGGAAGAACTTCCTGACAGTGCGGTTCCTCAGCGGAACAGGCTTCCTCGGGAAGTGGAGGGCTCTCCTCTGGAGGTTTTTAGACAGAGGCTAGATGGCCATCTGACAGCAATGCAGATTTTGTGAACTTAGGCAGATCATGAGAGAGAGGGCAGGAAGGGTTGCCTCAGTGCTTAGTTCTTGTGGCCCTTTCTTACACGCCCAGGGAAATGCTGATTGCCACTTTGGGGTCAGGAAGCAATTTTTCTCCAGGCCAGTTTGGCTGGAGATCCTAGAAGTTTTTTTGTCATCTTCTGGGCATGGAACAGTGGTCGCTGCAGGTGTGGAGGGAGAGTAGGGTTGCCAGGTCTGGGTTGGAAAATACCTGAAGACAGGGCTTTTTTTGTAGAAAAAGCCCAGCAGGAACTCATTAGCATAATAGGCCACACCCAAACAGCAGAAACTGATTAGCACCTTAGGCCATACCCATGACAGCGTGGCTCATTAGCATATTAGGCCACACCCCATGCCTATCCTTGGCTTGTCCGGGCAAGCACTCCCTTGAAGGGAAGGGAAGGCTGGGGAAGGCATGGGGAGGCATTTAAATGCCTCCCTGATCCATCAAGGGGGCCCCTGGCCAGCCTGTCTCAGAGTCACCGGGGTGGTAGTGTGTGCTCTCCAGGACTTCCCTCTGTAGCCACGCATGCAGAGATTTTGGCTGTAGTGGGCGTGGCCAACTCTGAAGCCAGCAGGAACTCCGTTCCTGTGCGTTCCTGCCCAAAAATAGCCCTGCCTGAAGACTTTGGGGGTGGATCTGGGAGAGGGTGGGTTTTGGGGGGGAGGGGCATGGTACAATGCCATAGAGTCCACCCTTCAAAACAGCCGTTTTCTTCAGGGGAGTTGTCTGGAGATCCCCAGGCCCCACCTGAAGGCTGGCAACCCTAAGGGGGAGGTATTTGTCAATTTTCTGCATTGTGCAGGGGGTTGGACTAGATGACCCTGGAGGTCCCTTCCAACTGTATGATTCTATGAAATTAAATAGTACCATCCCCAATACCGATCCTTGTGGGACCCCATGGCTTACTTCCCTCTATTGTGAGAACTGTCCATTGATTCCTCTTTGCTTCCTGTCACTTAATTCTCACTGAATTCCTTCTCACTTTTTCTACACATTATGGATGGATTTGCTAAGCTCAGTTTCCCACACTGCATCAGTGCAGTTGATAGCACTGACATCCAGATTCGAGCACCCAGTCGCAGAGGAGGAGAATGCTCCAACTACAAACATTATTACTCAGTGCTGCTTCACTGTGGACCATACTGAGAGATTTATAGGTGCAGAGATTAGGTGAAGTGGGAAAACCATAAAGCAGTTGTTTTCTGATTCTTGGACCTCTTCAAGACCATGGATGCGGACTTCTTTGTTCCTGGAAACCCTACTATTACCTAGAGTGGAGTTCAGTTCTGTTCCACAATTAAAGTTGAATCTACACAACATTTATTTATTTATTTAGGTATTTTTACCCCGCCCTCCCCGCAAGCGGGCTCAGGGCGGCTTACAGGGGCATAAGCCCATATATAAAATCCAATAAAATCCAATAAAACAACCAATAACATATTATTAACAATAAAGTGCTTTAGTGTTCCAAGATGGTCTAAGTTGTTCCTCCAGAAAATAGTCCGAATCAGTCAGCTGGTCTCGCTGCCGTGTGGATCACCTTATCGCCGGGACATCAAGGCATTCTCAGTCAAGATGGTATTCCACCGTTGGTGGTCGTGTAGAAAAGCGGCGGCCCCTACATAAAAGCCTGGTGGAAGAGCTCCGCCTTGCAGGCCCTGCGGAATTGCATAAGATCCCGCAGGGCCCTGATCTCTTCCGGGAGCTCATTCCACCAGGCAGGGGCCGCCACTGAGAAGGATCTAATCCTTGTTGCAGCATAATGCACCTCCCGGGGACCTGGAACCAACCGGTTCTGGGTCCCTGACCGAAGTGCTCTTGGGGGTATATACGGGGAAAGGCGGTCCCTCAGGTAGGTCGGACCCAGGCCATGTAGGGCTTTAAAGATGAGTACCAGCACTTTGAAGCGGACTCGGTATGCTATAGGCAGCCAGTGCAGCGCCTTCAACCCAGGCTTGATGTGCTCCCACCTGGGGAGGCCCATCAGCAGCCTAGCCGCCGCATTCTGCACCAGCTGCAGCCTCCGGATCAGCGACAAAGGCAGCCCCATGTAGAGAGCGTTACAGTAGTCTAGCCTTGAGGTGACCGTCGCATGGATCACTGTAGCCAGGTCTTCGCGGTCGAGGAAGGGAGCCAACTGCCGAGCCTGCCTAGCTGGATCTTGTCAGGAACATCTTGAAAGCTTCCACGGCAGTCTCCAGAACAGAGAAATTTCTCTTCAGGGCTTACTGGACCAACATGCAGTTATGGCCAGTGTTTCCTCTAACCTGGGATAGTGTGAGCTTGCTCACAGTTTTTTAGCCTCCGGCTCACACATTTTTGTCTTAGCTCAGGAAGTATGGCTCCAGAGCAAACTAATTTATGCAGTAGCCAAATTGCTCAGTCACAACTTTACTGCCAGTAGCTCACAAAGTAGAGTTTTTGCTCACAAGACTCCACAGCATAGAGGGAGCATTGGCTATGGCATGCCTCTTTCATCATCGGCACATGATGATGGCTTGCTTCCAGATGCTCCCTTTTCCATCAGTCTATCTCTGCCCCGGTCTCAGTGTGCTCCTTGCTTGAGTAGGCCATCTTGCTCTCCACTACGTTGTACAGTCGGCTACACGTTTCTTCTTGTTTCTAGCATTGACTAGCTGAGTGTTTGGTGACAGCTGGACAGTATCTGTCTCTGAAACATCTGTTGCCACTGCAATGGGGGGGGGATATGTTTTCTGTGGCTAATTAGTGAGGCCTATCCATTTATATCCCCCTTTTTCAAAAATAGTACAACAACAGCAACAGTTATTCCATACCTTCTTCTGCATTCTGTGCTGGTGTGCTGGTTTTTAGTTGTGATTCCTCTATCCCTGGTACCTCTGCCCTGAAAGAAGAATTGAAATTATTGTTCAATAAATCGCAATCCCCACTTGAGTGTATGAGTCACAACACGAATAATCCATATAACAGTATTACTAGTAGTACATCAAAAAGTGCAAAGAAAAATGCTTTTTAATCCCTGCCTAGTTATGAATCTTCTTTTACCCACTCCCAGAAAACCAGCAGCATAGTATAATATGTAAGAAAGAGCACACTGGCATGCCACCCACACACACCCCACTTTTTTCTAGGCAACCCTTCCATGTGCTCTCTCCCCCCCCCCCCGAAATGCACACCAAAAGGCAATACATTCTTTATGCAGGGTTCTCCTCAAAGGAAGGTGTCCCTCCAACACAATCTCCCACCATCTTTCTAGCCTCCCAATGGGACTAAACATTTTTTTCAGTGCAGATGCCATCTACTGCTGAAAAGCTGAAATGCTGTCATGTAATTTTTTAAAAGATCACTGCCCAAACCTGCCCTTTCTGGTTGGGTTGCGTGGCAATCTACAAAGTGGAAAAAATGCTCAAATTTTGAGCAAGAGGCTATCTTGCAAGTTCATTCCATAATGGGAAAAAAGGTACAGGAAAAACTAGTTTAGGAAAGAATGTGAAATAAAATGGGGGGGGGAAAGAGACAGCACGGGGATGTAAATGAAGTTGTCTGGACTCAAGAAAAAAACAACACGATAACATAGGGGAATCTGGAAAACATCATAGGTATATGGAATTAATTTAACCTATTTGAGAATGAGAGAGTGCAGCCTTCCAGTTGCATTCAGTCTGATCTTAAAAGAATCCAAGGCCCTGGTCACACGGAGAATTTGCTGCGCAAAAGGTACGGATGTCAGGTGGATTTTCAGGGCGCGATCA
>NW_015174328.1:340585-340952 GCF_001447785.1 Gekko japonicus | reverse complement strand
ATATACTTTCAGGTCCTTTTTGTTGCTCTTTATTTTCTTCAAATGCTTTGAGGCCTAGTGGAGCCTGAGTGCCAGAATACCCACCCACATGCAAAAACAAAACTGAAACATTTTCCTTCTCTTGTGACAATAGCACCTCATAAAGGAAGAAATGCATCTTGTTCTTGCATTGAAGAGTTCAGTTTGTAAGGACTTGCTTGTCCTCAGTGCACAGAAATTAGATTAATCTGATACCATACATATTTTTTAGAAATGAATATTTTATTCATTATGTTAAATATTCATCATGTTAAAATATTTTATTCATCATGTTAAAATAAAACGTTCCATAATCAATTTTTTTTCTTTTCTTTTTTTCAATTTTTCA
>NW_015174328.1:318871-340552 GCF_001447785.1 Gekko japonicus | reverse complement strand
ATGGTTTCCCCCCAAATTTTTCCATTTTTTTCCCGGGCCTTCACATCTCTATCCCTGGGTAGCCAGCCGAATCATCAAACCCACTGGCCCCGTATCATATGAGGTTGCCGCAGAAGGGGACAGACTACTAAGGAAGCATGTGGACCAACTTCGGCAGCGATTAACCCCTGAAGCCGGGACGCCATCACAGATACCCAGTGATCCGGAGACCCCCACCCCAGCAACCGAAGACCAACCTACAACCCCAAATGGGGGGGAGATCCCTTCCCACGGAGAACCAAGCCAAGCTGCCGCCAAACCCAAGGTTCCACCACCGCAGCAACTACAACAGCCACCCCTGACTCCTCAGCCCGAAAGAACCACCACAGACCCTGTGCCAGCCCCCTGGCGATCTCTCAGGGAGTGCAGGCCCCCCCACATATCTGAGGGACTACATCACATAGGTAGGGACGGAACTATGGGGGGAGGGGTGTTATGTCTTCGGATGTTGCCTGACGCTAGCCAGAGGCAGCTAGAGCTTCATTCCAGAAGACAATAGGGACTAGGCTCCTGAACTACTAGTAAGGAGCCAATAGGGACATTGGCGGGAGGTTCAAACCTGCCAATAGGACCTAGGGGTGTCCCTCCACAATTGTATAAAGTTGGCCATCCGGCAGTTAGTCTCTGTTCCATGTGTTAAGTACCAATAAACGCATCTTATCAGATGTCATAGTCTGCATCCTGATGTATCGAACCCAGTACTTTTCAAGAGGCATTATCTGATTCCCTTGGGACAAGCCTGATGCTACCTTAACAAGCAAACAGAATATAATTATTATTATTATCCTTCCATGCTAGAATAGTTTCAGTAATCACTTATCTCTTTTCACAGGTACTCTCAGTCTCTACAGTAAAAGGATAACAGCATTGACCTACCTTATAGGGTGATTGTATGGATAAAAGGAACTTTAAACATCCGTAAGCACTATTATGTTGGATCCCCAAGCATCGAGAATAAATCCACGTTTTAAAGAAAAGCAAAATTTATTTCAAAGCGTTGAAGACATACTCAAACACGTTCTTTGTTAGAACTGGGGATACACAGTTAGGTCAAGCATAATAAAGGAACTTCAAACAGATACAGATCCAATGAATAGCTTTCCCGGCGGGAAATCCCGGTGCAGGAGCAACTTGTAACTGCGCGGCGTGTGCGTCCAGGAAATTGGCCATTCTAACGTCCAACATTCCCGGCAGGCCTTCCATCACATCCTGGAATGCCCGCATTAAGTCTCTCACCGAGTCTTCCAGTTCTGCTAGACGTTCCCCGGTAGTTTCCTCCGGGATGGGGTCCCGAGGGCGGTAGTCCGGGGGTGGGTCATAGTCCTCTTCCGTTTGGAAGGCTCCGGTGCCCTCCTCATCTTCTGCGTGACCACGCGGTCCCGACGGCTCGAACATCCACTCCTCGAGGTCCTGCTTGGGGCTCCCCTTCTCCGAGGTAGACCCAGGTTCCGGGAACAATCCCTTGTCAAACAGACTCTCACGTAATCCGCTCCCCCGACGGGAGTACACCTCACGGGTGCCTTGGGTGTTGTACATAGTCCAATCATCCTGCTGGTGAGTCTTCCGCGGACCCCATTGCGAAGGGGTCGGAGGCGGCCAAGACAGATGTGCAGGCAGGCGGGGAATCGTTCCCCCCACGGCACCCTCCATCGAGGCTGCAGTCGTGAACACCAAAGACGCGGAGGTTTGTGGGACCGATCCCGAGTCCCCCTCCGTGTTAGGTAGATTTCCCTCAATTCCGCTCATGATCTTGTCAGATTCGGAACGATAGGAAAAGGGAGTTCTAACAATATGTTGGATCCCCAAGCATCGAGAATAAATCCACGTTTTAAAGAAAAGCAAAATTTATTTCAAAGCGTTGAAGACATACTCAAACACGTTCTTTGTTAGAACTGGGGATACACAGTTAGGTCAAGCATAATAAAGGAACTTCAAACAGATACAGATCCAATGAATATCTTTCCCGCTGGCGGGCTAAGGAAACGGTTGCGCGCCCAGTACATGGGAACCAGGCAGAACATCAGACAAAACACAGGTGCAGTAGTCCTGGGAAAATCAATAGGCAAGCATTACAGCATCTTCTCCCCCACACAACCTCCAGCAGTTATCTTTTGCATTCCAAAGCAGGAGCAGGATGATAGAAGCCAAGCCGGGTGTAACAGGGAAAGGATATGTACACAGAGGTCACAGAAAACAGAATGGCAGCTTGCTGACATATATAAGTGCTAAATCCTATTGTTAAGCACATATTTAAATCTCCCCCTACTGAGACCAATGTCTACACTTGCCTGATGTTTCTGCTGTTAACCTAAAATCCTGCTATGATGCCATTCAGCATTCCATTTGCACCTGAACCCATTCACTGAATTAAAACAATAAGCAAAGTGGATTTATCTTACTTTATTTATTTTTTTTAAAAAAACCATATTACAAACTCATCAAGGAAAAGAAATATGCTGTGAAGATGATCAAAGAAATGCTTGGCTCTTAAAAGGAAATGGAAATAGGTGCTAATCAGAGGGAGGCTTCTGCCCTCGAATTAGCATACTTTCAAAATGCAGGTAGCTCGGTCTTTCTAGATAAAGGAAATCTTTGGGAAATGTGAGGGATGATAGATAAGAAGAATCTGAGTAATATACTCATCCCCATCGCTTCTTTTAGTGGTACATATTTTAGACTAAATAAGTCTGGAGAACAAGATAGGCTTTCTTTTGATCACTGGAAAATATTATCATAACTCATGCAAAACACGAGCCACGAGCACTCAGGTAATGTACGCTCGGAGAGAATGTGCTTTCATTCCAAGAGAGAGCACCCCTGTGGATCCATTTTATAGGCACTTCAAACACCTCCCTCCCCCAATAACTGTAGGCAGTCTTCAGGAAAAAAAAACATTAAAGAACCCCTAAAAGGTTCAAACGAACTTTGCTTATGAATTTTGGGAGTGGGAGGCTGCCGAACTGATGCTCTTACCGATCTCAGATGCAGCAAAAAAATGCAAACAGTAGCATTTAAAGCTTTCTTGACATTAAGATAATAAATGAATAAATTGTATTCATTTCATTCTTAACAAAAAATGACTTCGTAGGAATCTGTCTGGTATGAACAAATATTACAAGCAAGAGAAGTGGGCAGGTAGAGGTTTTCAGATGTTCTATATGACAATGTTTTTTTCTTCTCAGAAGTAAATTAACACCGTGGGCCAATCCAGAAATCTTTTTTTATATTCAGGACTTGGTGGGGGATCTTTTTCTTTGGACCAATCAATAGACTATGACTACGAGTTTTTGTCATTTTCTCAGCTGAGATCTAGATATGATTTGTCAACCTCTTTTGAATGGCAGTATTGACAACTGCAACATCTGTTGGTATCTAAATATGGCCCTAAATGTTTGAAAATCTCCCTTACTCTTGGAAACTCTCATTGAAATTAATGCAGAAAATGAAACCAACAGTATTTATTTATAAATATTTGATGTCGATTAGTAAATAGGATGTGCTCTGGGTTGGGAAATACCTGGAGATTTTTGGGGTGGGGCCTGAGGAGGGCAGGGTTTGGGGAGGGGAGGGAAGGGAAGGGACCTCAGTAAGGTATAATGCCACCTTTCCGAGCAACCATTTGCTCCAGGGGAAATGGAACTCTGCCACCTGGAGTTCAGTGGTAAGCCCAGGAGATTTCCAGACCTCCTTTAATATTTTTAAGTGGGGCAGAACTTCTAGGGAAAATGATGCAAGCAGACAAACAAACAATACTCATGTACAACACAAAACAAACCGAATGCTGGGAAACGATGGAAGATTATTCAAGGCAAGCTTGTCCATAGTTTCAGCTGCATTACAGAGCATCTTCATCGTTGTTGTTATTTCAAAATGCCTTTCTATTCAGCAACAGGATTTCTAAAGATGAGGAGAGCCAGAGTCCAGGAGCACCTTAAAGACTAACCAAATATGTGGCAGGGTATGAGCTTTTGTGAGTCACAGCTCACTTCTCCAGTTACTTCAGATGAGAGTGAGGATGGAGCTGAACTGTCTCCTGCTGAGAAGCTGTTTTCATCTGTAGCTGTGTTCAAAACCTCTGGCTGCTTGTTCAAAACCATTACATTAACCTTGAGGTACAGTTAGATGGGTTGGACAGAGAATAAGTTGAAGCATCCTCCTCAACTTTGATTTCATTCTCATCTCTGGCCTCTTTGTAGGCTAATTCGTCACGATGCAGGAATGTTTCCAAGAGCCCCTTTTCTTCAAGTGAAAAGCAGCATGAGGCTGTGTTCTGGGAGTATTCTAGTGTGATATTGCAGCCGTGATCATACCAGATGAGCCCCTCATCCACATCCTGACACAGACCCTCTTCCGTCCCTTTCTAATCAACAAGAGCCCCCATCAAATCATCTTCACACTTCCTTTAGTGGTGGTGCTTTAGGAACTAAGCTGTGAAGTTTCAGTGTGAAATGAAGTGCTGGCACCTTGCAGAATTAATGTCCTAATGATGCTCAAGAGCTAGAGCTAAATACCAACATAACAAACACAAGAAAAAAGTGAGATCACAGTATCTTGCTTCCTCCTTTCAGGGCCCCCTTCACTGCTATCTGTCAGCTATGCTGCCATAATGGTTGGGGGTGGGATGCTTGCTTGCCCTGTGTACCAAGTACCGCTGCATTCCTTCTTTGCTTCTGTAACGCTTGCTTATCTATGGCCTTGCAGGTGGTATGTAGTGTCTGGGATTCAGGGAACCATGAGAGCGCTTTCAGTTCCCAGCTTCAGCTCTATCGGCCTGGGGCTCCTTCTCCCCCACGCGGGAATGTGGCTAATTGGCCTAAGGAAGGGGTATGTGCATACGAATACCCTATATCCCATTATGCTTGTAGGGGCGACGCCATTCCTAACAGTGACTTTGTTACTGCATCTATTTATTTATTTATTTATTTTCATTACATTTATACCCCGCCCTTCCCGCAAGCGGGCTCAGGTATGGACAGTTGTTGTCTATAGCTCTGCAATAAAGTATAACCTTTCTGATAAGCATGTACTCAGTTGTTGGCTGTGGAATCTGACACTATCCAGGATTCACCTTTCATCCCAATCTGCACCATGGAATCAATTTCTGGATATCTGTTTGTTTTTTGTTTATGTTATTTCTCACTGGGTGGATTACATGGAATAAAACAATATGATCAACAGAACAGAGGTAAAACCTGGGATACCAGCCTCCAGGTAGGATCTGGGGATCCCCTGGAATTACAGCTCATCTCTAGACACCGGAGATCAGTCCCCCTGGAGAAAGTGGCTGCTTTGGAGGGTGGACTCCAGGGCATTGGACCCCACTGCGGTCCCTTTCCTCCCCAGGCTCCACCCCCAAAACACCTGAAGTTTCCCAACCTGGAGCTGGCGACCTTACCCCCCCCCCATCCCCCACTGGTGGCCACAGAGGACCTGGCTTCCCTAGGTGAAGTACAGAATGAGACTTGTTAAATGAAAGCAGAAATTGCACAGTAGGAACCCACTTACAGCAACAGACAGCGGCAGCACAAACTATACACAGTCTACGGTCCCAAGCTGCTTTCTGAACGACATTGTTACTGTGCAGCCCTGTTTCCTGTGCAGAAAGCCCCCGGGAATAATTCAGCTTTGCAGAGCCTGTGGGAAGCCAGGAGGGTGGGAGACTTCCTGACCTCCCCAGGCAGGCCATCCCATAAGGTCGGGGCGACAACGGAGAATGCCCAGGTATGGGCAGTTGTTGGTTTTGCTCAGCTGTAAGGTGGCACCTGCAAAAGGCCTGCTCAGATGAGAGAGGTTGTCATGGCAGACTAAAGAGGAAGAGGCGGCCCCACAGATATGAGGGCCCAAGGCCATGAAGGACTTTGTAGGTGATAGGCAGTACCTTGAGTTGAGCCTGGTAACTGATGGGCAGCCAATGGAATGGCTACAACATGGGAGTCATAGGTATGCTTTGTCTCTCTCCCAATAGGGTTGCCAGGGGGACTTGGGGGGCACCTCCAAGCCCTGCCCCAAGTGTGACCACCCACCCGGACCAGTGTTCCCTCTAAGCTGAGTCCAGTTCAGTTCAGTTCAAAACCTTTATTGGCATAGATCAGGATTATACACAATCGCCATTCAGTTCATGGATTTAACACACAGCTTCCTCGTTATATGGCAGTTACAGAACTTAGCAACCACTTCAATAACCGCTATATTTTGTGAAGCCAGTAAATGATACAACATTCTGTCATCAGATTGCTTGGCATCAATCTTATGAATATCTTTTAAATAGGCTGCCCGAATGTCCTCATACCAACTACAATAGAGAAATACATGTTCAATTGTTTCAATCTCCTCTGAATTACGATCACAGAACCTTGCAGAGTAGGGGATTTTCTTAAATCTTCCTGCTAAAACCGCAGAGGGGAGCACATTAAAACGGGCCAGCATAAATGCTCTACGCAGCTGTGGGGAAGTCAGATCCGATAAGTATTGTGCTGGGGCGTTAATCGGAAAACGTGCCCATCTTAAAGGGGAACATCTACCAGAAGCCAAAGCTCTAAGCTCTTGCATTTCAATATCAATTAATCTCTGTTTGAGCAGAGCAAAGATGTGTATTTCAGATAAGGACATCATATCATTCAGGCATAAGCCTATTGAGACGATTTTCCTTTCTATAGCAGCAAACCACTTAGAACAATGAGACTCTTTCAGCAGATATGGAATAAGGCTATTGGGACAGCTCCTGAAATGCAGACGTAACCAAAATCTGAAAGTAATTATCCAAGCCCTTGTTTCCAAGCGTATCAAATTGGCTTCCAAACAAATGGCAGCATAAGGAACACACGGAGGCAGCCCTAGTATTTTCCTCACAAAATTGGATTGAAGTTGTTCTACCATTTTGATAAAAGCAGTGATCCAAATGGGCACCCCATAAAGACGTTTCACTCCAATTTTATGCTCAAACACTTTTAGGGCCGCAGGAACATACTGGTTACCCTTGGTTAAAAAAAAACGGGTTATTGCTAGCACACAGCAATTTGCAGCTTTAATTGCTTCTGATCTGTGTGCTACCCACCTAGCACTATGGTGAAAATTAATTCCCAAATATTTAAAACTCTTCACCTGTTCAATGGCTTTGCCCTTAACACGCCAATTGATAGGTTTCCAGGAATCTCCGAACACCATTATTTTAGTTTTGTCAAAATTCATGGATAACCCGTTCATCTCGCAATATTCTATAAAGTGTGCTAACAACCTTTTTATCCCTACTTCAGACCTAGAAAGAATTACAGCATCGTCTGCATACAATAACAGGGGCACCGGGCGCGAGCTCAAAATTGGGCTGTGTCCATCAATTTCCTCTAGTCCCTTGGCCAAATCATTTTTAAAAAGTTTAAAAAGGAGGGGAGCCAATACACAGCCCTGCTTAACCCCTATATTGATGGAAATTTTCGGGGTTAAATCCTCATCCCTAGAGCCTCTTACTTGACAAGTGGTATTTGTGTATAATTTCCTGATCAACAGGAGCGATCTCGTGTCAATTCGCAACAGCCTTAACTTCTTCCATAGCAGCTCCCTTGAAACAGTATCAAAAGCACTCTTCAAATCTAGAAAGGCAGAGTACAACTTGTCCCCTTTCCCTTTTTTGTATTTATTCACTAAGTGACTTAACACAATACAGTGATCCAAAGTTGACTTCCCCTGACAAAATCCTGCTCTATACCTAAAATTTTTTGTTCTGCCATCCAAGCCTTAAGTTTGAACACCAGATGGTTTGCATAGAGTTTCCCTAATATGGAAAGCAAGCTGATGGGCCTATAATTACTAGGCGATCTACAGTCCCCTTTTTTGAAAATTGGTACTATAATAGTATTTGCCCATGTTTCAGGTATTATACCTGTCCTATCTATAGCAGTAAATAAAACTGCTAAGAAGGACACCCACCATCCCGGAATCACTTTAATGGCCTCTGGGGGAATTGCATCTGGTCCCGGCGCCTTCCCGGCCTTAATTTGAGCCATTAATGCGACAATCTCCACATCCTGCACCGGCGTCCACTCAGGACAATCCCCTATACTAATCTCCAGATCCTCAATTTCACTCCTCCCATCTACCGAAAAGATTTTCTGGAAATATTCATACCAGGCCTTGGTGGTAATTTGGGAATTCATGATACTGTTCCTACCTAGACCCTCAGAAATCACTGCCCAGAATTTCCTTGCATCATTACAAATTGTGGCTTGCAATAGAGGCTCCCTCTAAGCTGAGTTACCGTAAGCTAGCTCACAGTTTGTTAACCCCCGGCTCACACATCATAGGAAGAATGGCTCCAGAGGCAAAGTAACTGATGCAGTAGCCAAGTTGCTCACTCACAACTTTAATGCCAGTAGCTCACAAAGTAGAACTTTTGCTCACAAGACTCCACAGCTTAGAAGGAACATTCATCCCAGACACCCCTCTCCTTCCCCTCCTGCAAGATTTAAAGGGATTCTGCTGCTTGGCAGGGACCACGTCAGCTGAAGGAAATCAGCTCCACGCGCCGCAGCCCCCACCCCACTCACAAAAAGACCCTTTAAAGTACCTTTTTGCAAGCTGAGCACATGCCCCATGACTGCCCCCTCCCTCCCGCCCTGTGGTCCCTGCTGAGCACCTGAAGCCCTTTAAACCTGTCAGGATGGGAGGGAGAGGGGTGGTCGGGTGGGTGGTTATTCTTCAGGGTGGGGCTTGGGAGCAGGGCTTCCCCCCCCAGCCAGCTGGCTGGGAGTTGATTGGAGCCCCCGAAGTAGGGAACCTCCCACCTGAACCTGGGGGCTTGCAACCCTATTGCCAGACCCCCTGGTGGAGGCAAGGGTCCCTCGCTGCCAGGCCCCAACTTCCTGCCACTGATCAGCTGACTGGTTGAGGAGTTGTTGTTGTTTAGTTGCACAGTCGAGTCCGACTCATCGTGACCCCATGCACCACATCATGCCAGGCCCTCCTGTCTTCCCTCGTCCCCTGGAGTTTGGTCAACTTCATGTTCATTGCATCAATAACACTGTCCAACCATCTCATCCTTTGCCGTTCCTGTCTTCTTTGACCTTCAATCTTTCCCAGCATCAGGGTCTTCTCCAGTGAGTGCTCCCTCCTCAATTGGTGGCCAAAGGATTTGAGCTTCACCTTCAGTATCTGGCCTTCCAGGGAACAGTCCGCGTTGATTTCCTTTAGGATTGACTGATTTGATCTCCTTGCAGTCCAAGGGACTCTCAAGAGTCTTCTCCAGCACCATACTGCAAAAGCATCTATTCTTCAACGCTCAGCCTTCCTTATAATCCAACTCTCGCAGCTGTACATTACTACTGGGAATACTGGGAACTTACCCCAAAAAAGAGGGAGATCCATCCGATGAGCAGTACCTTGTCTACATCACTGCCCACATAACCTGGAAGTGATGTCATCATGTCTGGGACATTGGGACAATGCTCTGGAATTTGGCCAAAAGTTCTATGGTAGAAAACAAATTTACCATAGAGTTTTTGCCCAAATACCAGAGCAGAACAATCTTGTCTGCAGCAGTCCAGCAGAGTGGGAGGGTCTTCCCAGGGCTGCACTGCTGGCTCTCCAGTCCACCCATGTGGGTTTCCGTCTGCACTCCCCTTCCAGCTCAGGGGGCCTTGCAGTGAGGATAAACCAACTCCGAGCTTACCAGCTGCCGTCCTTTATACAGTTTCTGTCTCCGGTACCTAGCATTACATTTAATGGCACACATGCCCCGTCCAGACAAAGTGACAATTATATCAGATCCAGCCCTCATAACAAATGAGTTTGACACCCCTGACCTGGACTCTCCAGATTGACTTTGAGAGGAGTCCTTTATCTTCCCATCTCTCCTACTCTGGACACCTAAGATGCATTATGCAGAGAACTGTATGTTACAAAGAACATATTACAGATGTGTCAAAACAGCCCACATGGTGCAGGGGTTAGAGTGTGGGGCCAGGATCCGGGAGATCCAGGTTCAGAGCTCCGCAATTCGCTGGGCGACCTTGGGCCACTCACACCCTCTCGATCTAACCTACTGTTAAGGAATTTACATGTCTGACAATTATGAGCCTATTTTGGTTTGCCAAATTTTAGAAATGCCGTGTTCCTGCCTGAGCCTCCCCACCCCCCTGGACCTGTTCTTTTTGACCTCTGTTCCCTTAGCAACATTATCTCAGTCAAGGGTTGGTGCCCCCTTATCTCTCAGGAAAGAGCTTAATGGTTTGTTTTTTCTTTTCGGAATGGAGAATGTACTCTGAGCAGAGGTGTGAGAGAGAGTTATGATTGGAAACAGAATTGATGAACTCTCGGTCTAAATGCTAGACCCTGACCTTTTCCCTACTTTATCCTACAAAGGAAGAACCTCGGCATCTTGGTCGCCTCTTGCAAGCCCCAGGATGATCGTCCTTAATATGCTCTGCCAGGCAAACGCCTCGGGCCTTTCTTCCCTAGACAGGTTCTCAGAAGGGGGGGGTGCCTATTCTTGGCCCTCCCATGAAGATAAAATGGAAGAGAGGAGAGCAAAATTATAAGCTATGTTGGGTTCCCAATGCGGAAGGAAGTGGGTTATAAATAAATAAATAAATAACTTTTCCATCCTCTCTCAGTACACCTTTTCTCATGTCCTCTTGCAAGGGTTACCATCTTCCAGGTTGGACATCTCCCAACAATGGCAGAGATTGTTTCCCCTCGAGAGAGAGAGTGGCTGCTTTGGAGGGTAGACTCTCGGGCATTATACTTGACGTTCCTCCCCAAACCCTGCCTGCTCCAGGCTCTATCCCCAAATCTCCAGGAATTCCCCAACACTACTACTTTGCAATTATAATGTGTGTTTCCTCACCCACAAACTATATTGGCTGCGGCTAAAAATGCCCCCTTGGCATTGATCTCTGAGACAAAGTAGAAGTTGTGAAGACTGAGGGGCTCAATATTTCCAGGGGCAACTGCCGATTCCTTTTAGTCTGTAGTTCCACCCTCTGTCTCTCTTCCTTTCTCATCTTAAAACAACTTCTGCAATCCAAATCCAACCATTACCCCTGAGGGGTACATACATACTATTTAAATGTAGCAAACTCTTGGAGGCCAGGTGGGGTCAGCAAGGGAGGCCAGCCATCTCAAACTGTCTCTTCTTGCTTTGAGTTCACATATCGGGTTCCACTGTACAAAATGGTTTATGTGGTTACTTGGATAAGTGATTAGGGCAGGGGTCCGCAAACAATTTGTGCCTGCAGGCAGGTTTGGGATTCTAGCACTGCGTGGAGAGTGCACCCCAAAAATGGCCACCTCAGGAGGCGGACCTCAGCACAGAGGAAGGCCAAGTACAAGAGGAAAATACCCTGGGAGAGAGGACTGCGTAAGAGAGAGTAAAAACAACACAGTGCTGGAACAACATTTGTATCTGCTCTCCAATGGCCTGCTGGGCAGAAAGCCACCTACTTTCTAAAAGCACTTGGTGGGCACCAGGGAAGTTGTCAGTGAGTGTCAAGGTGCGCATGGGCACCATGTTGGAGTCTCCCGTGACTGTGGTCCATGCGACTGTGTATAGAGCTTGCTATAGGTAGGATCCTGCAGTGTGATTTTTGCATCACTTAATGTGCCATGTTAATACTTACGCTGTGCTTCAGTTTTCTTTCAGATTCGTGGTCAGTCCCAGCCTTCTACAATCCTAATCCTACTGCATTGTTTATTTGAGTGTCCCATTTTGTCGATTGTCCTGATTCACTCTGTATCAGCCACCTAGGCTCTCTGTGAGAAAGGCGGATTCTAAGTAATGTAAATGATAAAAAAGAATATTTTGCCAATAGGCCCCATTTCTGTGTGTAGTCCCTCAATTTTAGCAAATAAAACAAAATCATGGTTTCTGGGTAGAAGACTATTGGGGCCTCAAAACCCAGTTTAGTATAAAGGTGTCAGGATCCTGGTTAAATCAGTTCTCAACACCAGTCAGTTTGAAGAAAGCTAACTTTATTGAGACAGTTGATAGATACCATCCTGGACACATCTATTGTTAAGACTGAAGTTGAACGCACAAAGTTTGCAGATATAGTGGATTCAAGTAAAGGCACTAAAGATCAGGACCCAATCACCCCATGGTATTTGCCCACCAGAACTAACAGTCAGCTCCCCCCTTCCCCCATAGGCACATAGCCTCTACATAGCTAGGAAACAGGATCACAGACTGCAATGTATCCTGTTCCGACCGTGTGGTCAGTATGGGTGCCACGTGGTCAAACACAAACATCGAGCTTCACTCAGATAAACAATGGACGATGCAGATCCTAGCCCACACCAATCAGAGGGCTAGGCTCCTGGCCGAGTGCCTATGGGACTCTCGGCCACTATTTAGACCCTATTGGGAAGTGGGGTGTGTGTGTGTTCTGGGTGGTGGATTCATGGGGGATATAAGCCGGCCTGTGAGCCGGCTAAAGTGGTCTTATTCTGTGCTAAATAAAGTACGCTAAGCTGAATCACTTGTCCGTCTGGATACTTATTCACAGGCGACGAGGATGGGATTCATCTCCCCTTGAACAGAGACCACGTTCCGGCATCGCCTTGAGTCGCCGTGCCAAAATCGGCACACGTCGCTGGCATTGTGCGCATCTTCGAAAGCGTCGCTTGTCACACTGCTCCCAGCTCCGAGCATCGCACCGCTGGAACCCAAGGACTTGGACCTTGAGGAAGCCCCGGATACCCCAGCCCTTCGACACCAGGGACCTGTCGAACCCGTGCCTCATCCTGGGGGCATGCCTGAGGAACTGCTTTCAGCTACACCGGAAATACTGGCACGGGAAACCACAGTGCCACCCCCGGACAGCTCTCCGCCGAGGACATCAGGGGAGGCACCATCCACCGTTCCCGAGCTTCACCGCTCCTCCCGCACCCAAAAGGCACCCGCTCATTTAAAAGACTTTATTTGTGGGTGTATTGCAGACCATGGGGGAAGGGGTGTAATGTATCCTGTTCTGACCATGTGGTCACTATGGGCGCCACACAGTCAAGCGCAAACATTGAGTTTCGCTCAGATAAACAATGGATGTTGCGGATCCTAGCCTGCACCAATCAGAGGGCTAGGCTCCCAACCTATGGGACTCTCGGCCACTACTTAGACCCTATTGGGAAGTGGGGGTGTGTTCCGGGTGGTGGATTCATGGGGGATGTAAGCCGGCCTGCGAGCCGGCTAAAGTTCGCCCAAGAGCACTACGATCGGGGAGCCTCCATTTCCTGGAAGTTCCAGGCCCCCGAGAGGTTAAGTTTGCCCCTACTTAGGCCAGGGTGTTTTCGGTGGCAGCTCCTACCTGGTGAAACGAGCTTCCAGAGGAGATCTGGGCCCTGCGGGACCTTGTGCAGTTCCGCAGGACCTGTAAGATGGAGCTCTTCCACCAGGCTTTTAAGTAGGAGCCACCACTGCCACTATCCCACCATCGTGGTAGTGCTCTATTGCCTGCCCCTACCATGGGGCGCAAGCATCACCTGGCAGAATCGTATAGAACAGCGCTGGGGGAGACCGTGCTATTGAGACAGCTGGCCGCCAAACTGGGTTTATTGTTTACCAACTTGGATGACCTACATAGGAAGATCATAGCACCTTGATTATTGTTTGGGTTTTATTGTGGTTTTAAATGTTGCTTATTTTATTGTATTTTATCTATTCAGTTCGGCTCTGCCGCATGTTAGCTGCCCTGAGCCATTGGGAGGGCGGGATACAAATCTAAAAATAAATAAATAAATTTTAAAAAATAAATCTGATGGAGCATTGACTCTTGAAAGCTTACACCCCCAAATCATGTTATTCTCTAAGGTACCACTGGCCTCAAATCTAGTAGTTTTACCCCTGCTATTGGAGCCCTCCTGAGCCATTTTTGTGACCTGTGAACAGTACACTTGTCATCCCTTAATTTTCTTTGGAGATTGAAGAATGAAAGGAAAATGAGTGCACACATGATTGAGTTTATAAAAGTTGACTCCTGAGTTTGCCTACTCTTTGTAAAAAGTAAGAAAGAGTATTTTAAAAAAGACCACTTTGTGACATGCATTTTGAGATGGTGTTGTCATTTGTTTTACTGAAGGGCAATCTGTACCTCTTTCCAACAGGAGAAAAATGTGCTGCATCTAAAATGGCGTCATGCTGCCTCTCACAGATAGAATTTGAAGCCCACTAAAACCACAACTCTGTTGGTAAGTGTTTTTTTTAGTAGCCTCCCAGAAATCCTGTTAATGTTTTAACCAAATGTTTTCTGCATTAAGGTCCATCTCAGGGTTACTTTACCAATTACATTAATCCGTAAAGTTTCGATCATTAGGGGTGAGCTTTCTACCTCATAGCACAACATACTCCCCCCTTTGGTGGTTCAAGAAAATAACTCTCAAATGGAAACAAAGGTGGGGTTGTTGATGTTCACATGTTTGTCATTATATTTTAAAGAAGTATATTTCCTTAGGAACAGCTTAATAGTTGGAACGTGAAATATTGTTAAGGGCCTAAAGCTCTATGTCAAACTCTTATTTCATTCCCTAGCTTCAAGCTTGATGCTACTGCTTGCATTTAAAGCATCAAATTGTCAAGAAATTGCTTTTTCCTCCTTCCAATATTATGGTTCATTTTTATTGATTTTAATCCTCATTTTATTGTCATGTTCATGAACTTTCCAAAATGGAAAATAAATAAATTGGTTATAATACTTTATTCAAGTAAAACAACAACAACCCCAAAACAAAATCCCACAAGAATGTTGGGAAGAAGACCAAAACATGTTTTGTGTGTGTAGGTCGGGGGGAATACACAGAACTATTTAATGGGACCTGGAAATCTAGGAAACTTGGTTGGCTATTAACATGAGAAGAAAATAAGCTAGGTAAACATACTTTCCTGTATCAACAATATGTACCCTTATGGGCATCTGTATCTTGTGAGATGTGTTGGATTAAAACACAGCAAGCAAAATGCTGAACAGTGAGTACCAAACCAAATGTGATTATGGGAGTTGAGTGTAGTTTTCAGGTTGTTTCTTTAAAAAAAAAAATCTAATGAGATTGCAGAAAAATGTTCACTGTTTTATTTATGTATTTTAAATGTTATGTGATTTAAAGTCTGCCCCATCATGCCATTCTCCCAATCTGAAATGGCCAAGGAGAGCCACTTATTGCTCATTGGGAAAATGTATAGGTGTGTATCTGATAACTTGTTTTTTAACAGTCTGGTGTAGTGGTTAGGAGCACAGGCTCTAATGTGGAAGAACCAGGTTTGAAGCCCCACTTCTCCACATGCAGTAGCTAGTGTGACCATGGGTCAGTCACAAGTTCTTTCAGAGCTGTTCTCTCCAGGGTAGTTCTTGAGAGAGCTCTCTCAGTCCCACCTACCTCACAGGGTGTCTGTTGTGGGGAGGGAAAGGGAAAGGAGATTGTAAGCCAGTCTGAGACTCCTTCAGGTAGTGAAGGGTGAGGTATGAATCCAATCTCCTCCTCCTTCTGTGGGAGCTCAGTCCTACAGATTTTTTTCACATTGCCAGTAACTGAAGCAAAAGCTGAAAGAAGTTTCAGCAAGTGAACACTCTTCAAAGTTCTTCAAAGTTCTACTATGAGGCAAGAACAATTAAGCCAACTATCTATTTTGTGTGAATTTGAAAGACCTATAAATCATGATTTTGCAATGTAACAGACCAGAGAAATAAAGCTTTAAACTAAACTGGCCTATTTTTAAAATGTTTGCAGTCACATTGCTTAGGGTTGCCAAAAGCCCACTGGGTGTGGGAGATTTCCTGCCCCCGGTGGCTGCCAGGAGGGTGGGAAAAGCCATCGGTGACTGTGTGATGCCAGTCTGAGAAAAACCTGGCAGAGACACTAGTCCTCTCTAGGAATCACTGGAAACTCTGTGGTTTTACCATAGAATTTCTGACTATTCCTAGAGAGACATGATGTCACATCATTATCAATGCTTGCCTCGTGCCCTGTGTCCTCATGAGCTTTGATGACTGCTAAAAATAGGGTAATACCTTGGGACCAAAAATTTTTTTTACGAAATAATCTGCAAGCTTTGTAGGACTCTTCCACAAGCTTATTGGTATGCTAAAACAGCAAGAAGAAGTATGAGTACATGGGCTATTGTATTATTTCAGAAACTTTGAATATGTAATTTCTCTCATGACATGATATTGTAGGTATATATGGGATGGGATAATGGCTTGTGCATGAGAGGAGGCCTATGTTACCAGTTTGTACTGGATACAAAAGAAATCATGTTTTGGACCTGTTTAGGAATTAGCTTTTTGTGTCTTGTGGTGGTGAATAAAGATCTGATATTTATACATCTCTGCATTGGTGACACAGATGGAAGTGATCTCTTCGAGACCTAAACTGTTGTTATTGCTTGTGACAGGGTTTCCATTAATAGATGTGGTGGCTCAGAGGCTGTGAGCATGAAATCAACTGAAGGGGAAAAAACATGATACAAGCTCAGTTGTGTGCTAAAAATTTACAGTGGGTCCCTGGCACCAGGATTTAATCTTGAACATAAAAAAACAATGGTAAAGAGTATTTCCCTCAGGGCAAATTACAATGGAGTGTTCTTGCTTAGATTATATGTGGCCATAATTCCTTAAGGTAAAAAATAATGGCTATCAAACAGACTCCCCCATCAGAATAATTATATAGTTGTATAAGCTGGAGTAGTCGTAAGACTGTCTAATATATACTTTATTATACTGTTTATAATTTCTGTTATTGTTTTATGTTGTATGTGAAAATTAAATAATAATTTTAAAAAGTTATGATTGTTGTTATGTTCAACAAGCTCTAGTTATTCTACCAGACATAACCTGGTTTGTGTGTAAACCAACTAGTTTTTCTTCTTGTTGTCTCCTTTTCAGCTAAAATCCCTCTTATCTAGTTTTTCTTCTTGTCTCCTTTTCAGCTAAAATCCCTCTTTTGCAATCCAAATTACATGCTAACCAGAAGACCTTGGTTAATTAGGGTTAATTAGGGTTGTCCAAACCACCGTTTATCATGATTCATGAATGCAGCCTATGAGTATGTCTTGTAAGGTGAGAGATTCCTGGTTTACATCTTCTCTTGGCTGCAAACTCACTAGATAGCCAGCTGTGGCCTGGCAACCCTAGACATCCCATTACAGATTTCCAAAAGGGCAACTGGCTGAACAAGGCAGGAGATCTCCACCTTGAACAGGCTGGATCCTTTGGCCCCATTCTGGCAAATGTGATTAATTATGGTGGTGGTGGAAAGTGCTATCAAGTCACAACTGATTTATGGCAACTTTGTAAGGTTTTCAAAGCAAAAGACATACAGGGGCAGGGTTGTTATTGCCTGCCTTTATGTTGCCACCTTGGACTTCCTTGGAGGTCTCCCATCCAAGTATTAACCAGGGCCAACCCTCCTTAACTTCAGAGATCTGATGTGAGTGGGCTAGCCTGGGCCATCCAGATCAGACAATTAATTATATGGACTTATTTCATATAGGATTTGTAAGAACTAACATTATAGTATAAGTTGAGCACTTTGAAAATATGAAATATGCTATATACTTCTAACAGTGGTGGCTGTTGTTGTTTAAGTGATTTAATCCATTTCCAGTACAGAGCATTGATCCAAATATTACAGTGCTCTGTCACTATAGTTAATTCTGAACATGGCTGAAGGTGGCTAAAACCATAGACTAGAGCCATGTACAGAAGAGGGAGATCTTTCTACAAACTTGGGGGGAAACCCAGATTTTCAGAAAAGTCTTAAACGGTAAAACAATGAGGGTTGAATTAAAAAAAAAGAGATGTAAAATGCAGAGCATTTATTCACAAGATCTCAGCAGCCATTTTGGATTGTCTAGACAGTTCTGGTAATCCAAAATGGCCATTGCTGCTTCATTTCTAAACTGGAAGAGAATTATGAAAAAATGGAGTAGGCCACCAGGCCACAAAGGGAAAGGCAAGTAGGGAGACAGGTTGGTAGGAGGAAGGAAATAAAAATGAAGCAAAAGGGGTGACATGGGGACTGGAGGGAGTCAAGAAAGCAGGGGGAAACAAAAAGCTGCACATAGAAAGGAAGAAAGGATGGGAGGGGAAGTGGCAAAAGGATGAGAGAGGAGGAAGGGAGAGACAGAACCAGGAAAAGGAGTGAAACTGTGAGATGGGAAGGAGAAAAAAAATCAAAATTGCTAGGGGAGAATGATCAGCTGGGGAGGGGTGAGATTCTCTTTCTGAGTCTTTGTGAGTCCCCCACTTGTACACCAGAATTTCTAATAATATTTTAGTGTTCTCTGCTATTCAAATATTTTATGGCATTTCAATTTCAGAGGTGAGAAATTATGACTTGGCAGCAGCAGCAATTGGACCAACCTTTTAAAAAATAGAATCACACAACCTGTTGGACATTATGATTAATGTGCTGAAGGTAGTTTGAGGTGATATTAAGTATGGAAAAATGCAACATACCCCCGTTTTTTAAGGTAAAAAGACCTGATCCAACAACACTGTCTGTATAGCACTTCATTAGGGTAGATGTGTCCTGTGCATTTACCCTGATTACTGGCTGATATAGTCAGCTGATATTGTTGATCGCAGGGAACTGGGTAGCATTGCCAACCTCCAGGCAGTAGCCAGAGATCTCCTAGAATTACATTTGATCTCCAGGCTACAGAGATCAGTTTGCCCAGAGAAAATGGCAGCTTCAGAAGATGTACTCTATAGCATTATACACTGTTGAGGCCCCTCCCCTCCTCAAACTTGCCCTTCCTGGGCTCCACCCCCCAAATCTCCAGGTATTTCCCAACGCAGAGCTGGAAACCCTAGTTGGGGGGAATGGAACTTAACTTTTGTTCTTTGTTCATCCTTCAGTCTACCTTCAAATAATCAAAGCTGGTATCACTAAACATTTGTTGAAAAGCATATCACTAAACATCTGTTGAAAGCATATATAAAGGGAAATTGTGGAATGTTGCTTTTGTACTAATAACCTAATGGTTCCAAATAATTAAGAATTAAAGACTTCCCAGTTTCAGGTTAAATGCTTGCAACAACTCATTTATCTTCTGTTAGAGTGGTAATGATTGGAGAGTAAAGATTGGAAATTTAAAAATTGTTTAGTTTACTTAGAAAGTTCATAAACATTGATTTGTTACATCATATTTAACAAATTGTTCTTTGATCTCCACACTTTGAGTGCTGCTGGAAGAAAGCAGCACAATAAAAGGATTTTAACAGATGAGACATAACTTCATCAGTCTAATTCCATGCCAAATGTAAGCAATCCACCTCAATTATGCTAATTGGTGCCCTAAAAGAAAGTGATACAGCTGTTTAGTCAATCAGAAAGGTAGAGATATTTTCCTTTTTCAGTAGAAAACATTCCACAGTGTTGTTGCCAGCAGGCAAACTCCTTACATATGTTTAAAAATGTAATATAATTTGACATTTATATATCAAAGTTCCCCATGGAATTGACACATTTTAAGTTTTTGTTTACAATTCTGAAGGCTTGTACTTAAATAGCTTGTAGAATGTTTTGTTCATCTGTTTTATTCCACTAGCCGGGGCCATTGATGCTTAATTACTGAGCATCTCATTATCTTACTACATAACAGAACCTTCCAGTTTGGCTGTCTTATAAGCATCAGTGGCATAAGCAGTTGTTATTGTTACATTTCAATCCTCCCTCAAAGCAATTTTTTGAAGGGTGCATTATTCTTCTATTTTATTTTCACATCCATGCCATGAAGTTAGGCCATTTCAGTCTGTCTTGGCCTAAGCACAAATTTGAACCTGAATTTAGAGATGTGCATTTAGGTAAAACCAAGCTGAAAACCAACCTCAAAAATACCATATTTTTGGATCTATTTGGCATCCTAAATATATGCAGTAATTTTCTGGGATACTGAAAAAATGGTCCTGAAAAATCCTGGAAATATTTGGGATTAACCAGAAATACCAGAAGTCAGCTTGCAGGCTCTTGGGACTGCCCCCCCCCCTCTATTTTTCCTTTGTTTCCATGTCTCCTGCAAGTTTCTATCAGCTTCCCAGGCTGCTTCTGTCTGTCAATTTTAGGAGGTTCCCCCCCTTCACCAGAGTTTTTTAATGTCAGAACCTTCAGTTTCCACTGCAGAGATTCTCTGATTTGACTTTGCACTGTAACTGTGGCCCTATTTTCTGCTGAGTTTCTGCATGTGGCAATTGGTTCTCCATAGCTTGCAAAAGTTCCCCACTTTGAGTTTTCACTGCCAAGATTCTCTGACTTGTTTTTGCTTCTGTTTGGCTTGGCACATTGGCTTGTGGTTCTGCTTGTGGTTCTGCTGAGATTATTGGGTTTTGCAAAAGTTCTGTTGGGCTTGTTGTTAGTTCTTCCATGGGAGACATTTGACAAGTGATTGCTGCTTGCAGGGATGGCTTTTACCCTGGAAGCAGCTTGGAGTCCCCTCCCCACAGAAATAATGGAGGATGGCTGGGGGCACCCTGTTCAGGGGCCAACAGAATTGGATCCCTTGGTCCAATCTACTTGAAAGTTGGAGGTTATTTAAAGGACTGGGAACAGCAACTGCACTGCCATATTTGTGCCTGTACCCTTAACCACCCCCCTAGCCACCCACAAATTTTCCCCATAAGGAATAATGAACTCAAAAAATTTGAAACCCCCCCCCCAAATCTGAATACCATACTGCTATTTGATAATGTTGGGAATACTGATATTTCTATAACTGGAGTACTTTTATACTAGTCTTTGTAGTTTTAATGGCCAAAGTACTTGTGGATGCTTTATAATGGATAAGAAGGAGATTGTGCTGCAAATCAGTGGTATTTTAATTTTTAAAACTGTTATTTTTAACCAATAAAATCCTTAATATCCTGGCATGAAGGTACCCATTCATCCATTTCAGTCAACTTTCTCCACTGAGACTCAAATTTATGCTAATATTGCTTCACCTTTCATTTAGTAATACCAGCCATCATCTGAACTAATTCCCTCTCCTTTATAAGTAGATGTGTGCATGTACAGATACAACTGAGAAGCTGAAAGGCTTTTTCTATTTAAGGATGATGGGAAAAGCCAGACACATTCATGCAAGGAAAGAGAATAAGATTGAGTCCAAGGCTGTATACATATTACTTGCCAAATACACCTTTACTGGCTGATTAATACACTGGGAATGTCTGCTTATAGTTACTTTCTCTGTCCCCAATTTGTTTTGATTGTGTCATAAAAAAGCAATCTCTTGCTGTTTATAGGATGGTAATTCAAGGAAAACCAATCAGAACAATCAGTCTTTATTACCCTTATCTCCATGGCTATATTGCTTCTCTGTTGCTCATCTGCATTCTGCCTGAATGCTGCTTGAAGACCTTTTTTCTGCCTGATTTAGACAGAGTGTACTCTTAGTTAATCAGATATCTTTGACAGATACTTATCCTTTGGGAACACTGAGTTATACTCTATTACCTTGATCTAGCATCATGTACATGCAGTGTCAGTGTGGTATTTTGGAGAGAGTTTGAGCTGGTAGACGTGGCTTAAGATTTGTGCTTGAGAACTGAGCCAGCTGGGCTGGGAGACAGAAATGAGCAGAGAATTGCAACCCGCCGCCGCCACTCTAACCGGGCGCCCGCCCCTCTGGTGCCCTTAGCAACTCAGGAACGCCCGGCGGAGGTGGCC
>NW_015174328.1:312410-318665 GCF_001447785.1 Gekko japonicus | reverse complement strand
CCCTGCCTCCATCTCCTCCTCTCTCAGCAATCGGGGAATCAGGAAAGGAAAGCCTCTCTCTCACGTGCCCATACCCCCCCCCTGCGGAGCTCTCTTTAAAAAGTAGCCCTGATAGCGGCGGAGTAGCTGCACCCCCACAATCCTGCTCGCTCCTTGCCGCCACACCCTCTCCCACGCCACCGGCCGCCGCCCCCTGTGGCTTCTTCGCCCAGCAGAGAGGCTGCAGCGGGGGGGAGGCAGGGGGAGGCGAGCAGCAGCGGCGACCAGGAGGGGGGGAAGCAAGCAGCGGCGGCCAGGGGGAGGTGAGCAGCAGCGGCAGCAGCGATGGGGGGGAGGCGAGCAGTGGCTGGGTGACCCTCCTCCCAGCCTGGTTCTGGCGGAGAGGTTTCCAGGCCCCTCCGGGAGTTTGGCATCTGCGCTCGCCTAGAGCGCAGGACAACCTCAGGCCGGCCCTGGGCACAAGCTGACAGGTGACAATCAAATGGCCCTTGGCCTGAGGATCAGGCTTGGGGACCTTGCATCACTCTAAATGCCTTTAAACCACTAACCAGTTACGAAGGTAGAAAGCCAGTAGGATAGTGGGGGCTAGCTAGTGTTTTGAAGAAAGAACAACATGTATGATTATCTACCGACTGGGTGGAAATTGTGGGTGTGTGCTTGCTGCATGGACCTCATGGCTCTCAGGGAGCAGGTTTGTTTCCCTGAGGCCAGGGTTGCCAACCTAGAAAAGCTAAGGCAGAGAGAGAGGTTTAGGGAAGAGACCCTCAGGGACTTACAAGAGCAGTCCCATTCCTGTGGTGACAGCTCTTCTGCTGTTGTGGAGAGTGAGAGGCTTGAGGTCAGACGGCATCAGTCTGAGGATCCTTCAGAAGGGATCCCCAGGGGGCTGGGGGGAGGTGGGGTTCTGATAGTGGGTGATGCAATCATTAGGAATAAAGAAAGTGGGGTCTGTGCAGGGCCAGCCCGAGGTGTTTCTGCGCCCTAGGTGGGGTGCAGATGCCAACCTCCCAGTGGGGCCTCGATACCTCCCTTTTGCCACCACCGCCTCCTTCCCCCCGCCACCACCAGACAGCGCCATCCCCCCTCCCCCCCGGCCATGCCGCCTTTTCTGGGCTGCTCTCCTCCTCCCTGCCCTACGCACCTTTCCTCCTACCTCCCCCACGCACTTCTTGGTTTTCCTGTCTTGCACCTGTGAGTGGCTCCAGTGCCTCACAACAGCCTGTCTGTCCCCTGTCAGCTCCTCAACTTCCTGCCCCCTCTTGCCCCCGCTCCCGGCGGGTTGCTGCATGAGGTCTGCTCTCCCCGGCTCTGGCAGTAGTCCCTCATGCGCGAAGCCACCAGCTGTCCAGAGGCAATCCACGGTTGCAGAGCAGCCAGCAGCAGCAGCCGCCTGCTGTGAACGGTCTCTCTGCCTGCTTGGGTTTCCCTGGCTGTGGTCGCCCACCTGCCTCCCTCCCTTCCCAAATGAGGTGTTCCCTCTAAGCTGTGCAGTCTTGTGAGCAAAACTTCTACTTTGTCAGCTACTGGCTTTAAAGTTGTGAGCAAGCGATTTGGCTGCTGCATAAATTAGTTTGCTCTGGAGACATCCTTCCTGAGCTGAGACAAAAATGTGTGAGCCAGAGGCTAAAAAACTGTGAGCTAGCTCACACTAACTCAGCTTAGAGGGAACACTGCATGCCCACCCCCTGGGCTTCGGGGGATGCTATGCCGGAGGCACCCGAGGTACCTCCATTCCTCTGCTCCCCCCCCTGGCGGCGCCAATCCCAGTTGTGCTCTGCGGCCCTGGGCAGATTGGCCACCTCCTCCTCCTCCGCCGCCCACCCGGCACTTGCCATTGGTCGGCTGGGTCAGCCCAAAGTGGGTGCCTGGGAAGCTCCGCTCCTCCTGCCCAGCCCCCTCATGGCCAACTTTTTTTTAATGCAAACACGCGAAGCCGAGTGGGCTTCCCAACGGGTGAGCGGGTGAGGCCGCCCAGGTCTTGTTTGGCGCCCTTAAGGGCCTAGTTCACCTAGTGGGTGAGCTGGCCCTGGGTCTGTGACAGGTGTTTTGACCGCATGGTGACTTGCCTACTGGTGCAAAGTTTGTGGACACCATGCACTGTCTAGATAGGTTGATTGATAGTGCTGGAGAGGAGTCAGCAGTCATGGTACATGTTATCACCAATGACACTGGGAAATGTAGTTGTGTGGTCCTGGGGGGAAAATGTAGGTTACTAGGCAGAAAGTTAAGGGCCAGGACCTCAAAGGTAGCATTATCAGTCGGTTACACTTGCAGGGCCAGCTGGACAGGCACAGATCAGGGGTCTTAATACATGGATGAGAAAATAGTGCTGGGAGGAAAGGTTTAGATTTGTTAGGCACTGGGGAACTTTCTTGGACAATCCAAACCTGTGCAAAAGAGATGGGCTTCACTTGAACCAAAGGGGAACCAGGCTGCTGGTGACTAATGTAAAAAAGGTACCAAAGCTGCCTATTCCCAGGGGGAAAGCTGACAGGAGCTGGGGAGCCGCCTGTTCAGGGCAAGTCAGTCAAAGGGATGATTGCTTTCATATGAATCTGCATGCATAGCAGTTATGTAGCTCAGACAATCAGTTAAAAATAAGAAACACAACCAGAACTTTATGGTCTGAATCCACACTATTGTTTCCACAAGCTGTTGCCCAGTTTCAAGGCACATAGTTGCATATCTGTGATGGACCCTGTCCATTTCCCTCTCTCAGAGGCTCGATTTTCCCACTGTTTTTATATCCCTTCACTGACTGAGCAGCCCTGGTAATGTGATTTCTTCTCCCCTGAATAAATTTTGGCTGCTCTACCCTGTGTCAATAATATATATTGGCTATTTGCTCAGCCCAGGAAACTGAGGGAAGGGTTAGGATTGCCCTTAAACTTAAACCAATTTGGTGTAGTGGTTAAGAGTGCGGACTCTAATCTGGGAGAACCAGGTTTGATTCCTCACTCCTCTACATGCAGCTGCTGGTGTGACCTTGGGTCAGTCATAAGTTCTTTCAGAACTGTTCTCTCAAGGACAGTTCTTGAAAGAGCTCCCTCAGCCCCACCTACCTCACAGGGTGTCTGTTGTGGGGAGGAGAATGGAAGGGGATTGTAAACCACTCTGAGACTCCTACATGTAGTGAAGGGTGGGGTATAAATCCAATCTCTTCCTCCTCCTCCTTCTTCCTTGAAAATGGCCCTTGAGACACTTTTAAAATTCAAACATAACAAAAGGTTTTATTTAAACATCGAAGGGAAATGTTAAGTGGAGTCAGGGGTTGAAAATACTGAGGTAAAATTAGTATAAGCACAGACTTTTGTTCTTATATATCAGGATAATGAGAGGTTCTTAAATTCTTCACAGTTACTTAGAGTGTTTCCAGAAACACTGGAACAAAAGCTTCTCAATATAAAGATCTAATATACTTTATTTTTATAATCACTTACTCTTTTGATGCCCAGAAGGCTGGTATCCTCACCCCAGTACCCAAACCCCTTCTATTTGGAACACAAGTGCTCTTCTTCAGTTTCTGACTGACTTTTAAGGTTTTTACATACTATTCCTAATCAGACCGGGGATCTCTCTACTCCTTAGAGATAACACTCCTTGTCTGATTGGATAGGAAATCTGTATCTAGAAGACCTATCCCCTTTCCTTTGGCCTGAATGGGAGTCTTCTCTACTACCCACTTCCTTTGCCAAACTATTCCCAGTTCTCCTGTCTGTCTTCAAACTGTTCTCAACTAATGCTGAATTCAGACTGTGTTCAGGCAAGGTAGAAATCTTACTCTGTCAGCATTATACCTTTTTTGACAGGGTTATTTGTAGACGGTCTTAGTACATATTTCTTCGCCATAAAGGTAGGAATATGACTGACTTCTCCTCAGCATCCAGCTCTCTCAAGACTTTTTTTTTGCTCAGTTGATGCCAGCCAATCAGATTGCCTGGAGCAGCCTGTCCTTCAAGGTTCTCTGGCTCTGTGAAGAATTAACTCTTCACAGTCCTTTAGTTGTTGGTACAGCCTGTCTAAGCCTATTAAAAGTGCAGTCTGTCACAGTATCTAATGCAGTTAGGAAGACCCAGAATATGGCACAAGAAAGAAGACTGAATTTTCTCAGTAGCCTGTTTGAATGCTCCAATCCATGTAGGGATTCCATATAGTAGCTGGACCACAGATTTGGCCCTGAATACATACGGCAGGGACATATTGGCCACCATGTACATTATTATTATATATTTTTGCGTATATGTTAGTAAACTTCCTTGAACTTCAGGAAAGGTGGGGTAATAATGTGTTAACACACATAAAGCAACTTTCAAAATACTGTACCATTTATGAACCTATGGTAATCATTTTGTCTTATCGATTTTGGTGATCCATGTGTTATTTTTGCCTACTCCCTGGTTTTAGCCAACTGCTATGGGCTATTGGATTTAGTGACACTGAGCAATGAAGTAAATAAATATTATACCCTCCAGCATCTTGTTACAAGGCAAGCCAAGAAAATAAAGTTATAAACCTTTCTTAGATTATAAAGAACCCCTAACTGGTCCTGGTCAAAAGCCAGAAATAAAAGCACTAAATAATATGGATAAGCTGTGCTAGGTCATTTTTAATTCATCCATGCACTCTTGCTCAAATTGACTTCACTGAAGGCCTGCAGGACGTGTGATCCAAAGGATGAACACAGCCTACCAGTCATGTCCTGTACCTTGCCTGGTGCTTGACAACCCCTTCATTTTTTTTACATACTAGGAAGACAATAAACACTAGACTTTATTGAACAATGTACTTAGTGAACTACTGATCGGCTGCCATATTTGGATGACAAGATGTCTGATGCATGGGTCACAAATTGTTCAGGTTCATTTATAGTTAAATTCTCAAACTTTTCAGTTGTGTTATGAATACAATCTACCCTCAGAGAATTCCAAGCCTCCTTTCAGTGAGGCAATATTGGTTAACAATAATGCTTTGTACAAGGAAGACTGTCTCTAAGGAAAATGTATGTTTGCCAATAGTTTTCAACCCTGTGCTGACCTCTGTGGCAGGTCCACCAGAAAGTGCAATAAAAACATCTCAGTTGTATTTTAGAGATCATTGTGTACATTGCATCACATTTCTACCTATGCATAATGGAGCTGTTGTGTGTAGGTGAAATGGAGCAGGCAGTTCTGTATGTCAAAAAGACTACAGTCATCATAGGCTGACACTGATTTCTCTGATCTATGATGACTGTCAGACTTCTATTTAGAGGTCAAAACATGTGGAGCTGTCCACTGTATTGAAATGAAAAGAGCACCCGTGCGCCTGAGGCCAACAGCAAACCACTGTATTGTAAGGAGTGAATACAATTATTAATACTGTATCCATAGTAAAATCTGAGATTACATTTGTCCACTTAGGGATAAAGAACATAAATGGAGATAGGAGTGGGACTGAAGGGGCAAGTTTCACCCACAATTTAAACAGATTTACTAGAATATCTGCATAGAACCTATGTATGGACAAATGTATGCACAAAGTCTTTAAGTATGCACCCTAAAAAAAAAAAAAGCAGAATTCCCAGTTGTGAATAATGAAGCAATACATATTATGGGTTGTATCCAGGACAACATTTCTGCTTGAAATTGCGTACGTGGTATGGATTTGCAATAAATTAAGATTATTGCATCCCCTGCAATAAATAAAGATTATTGTATCCCCACTTGTATTTCTGCTTACACAGAATCACATGCAACCAATTTCTAGGCACTATGATATGTAGGGGGAATATGCTAGGGGGTTGTACAAGATTCTGTACATCACTAATTCAGCTTCTGTACACATCCTCCGGTATATCTATATATCTAATTCCCAATGTGCCCCCAGCGTGCAGATACCTAAATCCGCACATTGGGGGCACCTGGGGGACAGGGAGATTTTTCTGCACATTTGAGGCAATCCCCAGATGTGCAGAAAAATCTAAAAAGTTGAAAAAAGGATATGGGGGATATTTAAATCCCCCCAAAGTAAAAGAACCTTCCCTGCGCGTGCGCAGAGAAAGAGCACTTACCAACAGGAACTGGGGCTGCTGGTGGTGGCGTCGGCGTCATAAGAACATAAGAGATGCCAATGTTGGATCAGGCCAAAGGCCCATCCAGTCCAACACTCTGTCACACAGTGGCCAAAAATACCAGGTGCCATCAGGAGGTCCACCAGTGGGGCCAGGACCAAACGCCCTCCCACTGTTCCCCCCCCAAGCACCAAGAATACAGAGCG
>NW_015174328.1:286371-311084 GCF_001447785.1 Gekko japonicus | reverse complement strand
CCCTGCCCAAAGACATTTGGTGAGTGCCAGAAAAGGTGTCATCGGGAGCCATGAGCACTGCATTGGGGACCTCCTGGTCTACAGATTAAAAGGAAACATGGCACTGCTGCCTTGTTTAAATTCAGATATGCATTTTATTTTGCCATGATAACTGCAAAATTCACACCTTGATGTGAAGGTCTGATAAGGAAAGAATGTAATGTTTCCTGTTCATAGCTTCTATATAATTTCTTTTTTTAAAAATTCTGTTTTTTTGCTCCCCCCCCCCCCCGATCATTACTCATTGTGGTCTCTAGGTGGAAGAAACTTGCTACAATCATGGTTTTGAGATGCTGTTATGGAAAAGCCTTCTGGTTACCATTTTGATATACCTGCTTGCTATGCATCCAGCTGGGTGGCCTTGGGCCAGTCACAGCTCTGTCAGAGCAGTACTCTCAGAAACCTCATCTCAGTCCCACAGGGTGTCTGTTGTGGGGAGAGGAAGGGCCCGCAAGAGGGTGGTGCGCCCCCCCCCCCGACCTGGCCAGCAGCAGCAGGGAGGAGCCCGCCAAGCCAAGAGCCCCGGAGCAGCAGACCTGCAGGGACACACCAAGCTCCAGGGGTGCCCTCCTCCTCTGGTGGGGCTATCCCCACCACTGCCACCCCGCGTGCCAAAGAGCTGCCCTGTGCAGCACAGCTGGACTGCAAGCATGCCTTGGGGGCACCAGGCAGCGCCAAGCCAAGAGCCCCGGAGCAGCAGACCTGCAGGGACACGCCAAGCTCCAGGGGGTGCCCTCCTCCTCTGGTGGGGCTAGCCCCACCACTGCCACCCCGCGTGCCAAAGAGCTGCCCTGTGCAGCACAGCTGGACTGCAAGCATGCCTTGGGGTCACCAGGCAGATGCCTTTGGTCAGTCGGTCTCTCCACCGCCTGGCTCCAGCATGTGCCGGGGGGGAAGGGTGAGCCTACAGCTCTAAAGCGCGGGGGCGGTGCAACCAGCGGGGCTGGGAAGGGGGGCGGCAGCATGTGTTCTGTAGAGCCCAAGGCGAGCAGCACAGCCGGGAGCCCGCAGGCAGCACTGGCTCAACAGGAGGACCCAACTCTAGTGGAGTTACAGCCGGTGATCAAGCAGGCAGTCCCTGGAGACTAAGCAAACTTGAGCCGCCCACTGCTCCTGAAGCAGGGGCTGACCCAGGCCAAGTGCTGAAGCACAATGGGGTACCTCCTCCTGCTCTACATGAAGGAGTTCTGAGTGAAGGTAATCCCCCTGGAGGTAGAAGGAAAGGGATATTAATGCTTCCCCTTGGGCGGGAAACCTCGAATAATGGAGAAAGACAGGGAACGCTCCCGCAGCCAGCGCCAGGCCGACAGTGACCCTCCCTACGTGGCTGGGGAGTAGCGAGTGCACGTTGTTGGCGGCGGGCGGGATGGCTGGCTCTCCCCGTGCCCTGCTGCTCCTGCCACCGCCGCCATACCTCTGCTGTCTGGGCTGGAGCCTGCTGGCACCCAGTCAGGCATGCTCAGCTTGTCCCAGGAGAAGCAGCAGTGGCGGAGGAGGCAGGAGCCGGGTGGAACTCTGTTCCGGGGCGTTCCAGCCCAAAAATAGCCCTGGCTATTTAGGAACTCTCTGGAAGAGCCAGGGCAAAACTCACATTGGTGCAACTGGATAGCAAGATTCATCTTATTTCAGCTTGCTTTTAGATCTAGTTCTCTTTTGACTTCTTCATTTTTTATTTTTTTGCATTGTGTGTATGTGTGCCCATGCCTGGAAGTCATGGTGACCCCTGGCAACTCCTATTGGGGCATGGAGGACATTCAGTCTACCTCTGCCTCCCAACGCTGGTATTCTTTGGAGGTCTCCCACCCAAATACTTACCAGCGTTGGCCCTGCTTACCTTTCAAGATCTGATGAGACTGGGCTTGCCTGAGCTATCCAGGTCAGGGCTCTTTTGACTTCTTGAGATGATTCTGTAGTAGACTGACTGACGGAAACCACAGTGTATACCATTATAGGGCTATAAGTCTGCAAATCTATGAGAATTCAGTAGTGCTTGAATGAAACATTATGTTGTAAAATATTGTTGCTGTTTAAAAATGCAACAAGTAGGGCTGCCGACCTCCAGGTGGTATATCAAAACGAGAGCTCACGAGACGAGATTTTATCAATATAAAGACACTCCATGAACGAATTACGAACAAAAGCAGAAATATTATATTGTACAAAACAATGCAGTTTTAAATCTTTGTTAATGTTCACCAAAACCTTATATATTCTTAAAGAGCTAGGATCAAAAAGTACGTAATACAAAGGGGGAACTCTAAATGAAGTCCACAAATCCTTTGTATAAACAGCTTCAGGAGGACAAAGGTTCTGCATCTGCAGGAGTAACAGCTATGCATGCCTGACTTCAATGCCACGTTCACTTTTCGCTTCTTCAGATAGCTGGTACCCTTTAGCTGTGAAACTGAAAATATACTTCTATGTCACATCCACTATATTATAACATATTTACTACATCCCCAGTTGTCAGAACATGCATACTTACTGAAATGAAGATTCTCCTTAAACTAGTTTTCCAAATCCAATCGCCCCACTGACATGTTCTCTTTCTGCCTATTAGGCTTCTACCATGGTGGTGGTGGTGAACACTCAACCATCACCATTAAGTATGTGCTGACAACCTGAAGTCACATTATTCTGACACAACTTACATCAGTACATAATATCCTATTTTGTATTTTTACATTTCTTTTTTTTATTTAAATTTTTTATTCAAATTAACAATCATCAAATAGAGATTTTGTCTGATACAACAATCAAAGAAGTCAGCAATTGTAAAGTACAATAATTTCAAAGGTGAAATAAATACAATCAGACATCTAACTAGTATAGTAATAATGTATAACAGTTCAAAACATCTATAATTTCCTAATAACAACAGTTTGTGGTTCTGTGAAATGACTACCTATAAGTGTAACATGAGCTCATTAAGGTAAGTAGTGAAATATATTGTCTATACTTTAGATTAGTTATTGCAGGAACATCACATCCATTTCTGCATGGATTGCCAGGAAGCAGGTAGGTATTCCTCGGTAGTTAAAAAATCTAGTATAGGAGACCATTTTTCCATAATAGGAATAGGTACAGGTCTCAGACTTGCATCATTTATTTTGTTGGTGACAGATTCCATTAGGAATTGGTCCCATAATTTCTGGTACCAAAGAGATATCGTTGGTGGATTCGGGTTTTTCCAGCATGTGGCTATGGCTGTGCGGGCTGCAAATATCATGATATCCAGGATCTTTTTGTGTTGGTGGGTTTCGATATGGATCGGCCAGTGTTTGAGAAAAAGATTCTCAGGTTTCAGAGGGATCAAAATCCCTGTTATTTTATGTATGAGCTTCTGTATTTCTGTCCAGAAACTGGTGATCTGTTCACATTCCCACCATAGGTGCGCAAACGTGCCTATTTCTTCGCATTTCCAACATTTTGGGGAGCTTGTTGGATAAATGCGAGATAACCTTTGGGGGGTCAAGTACCATCTTGTTAAAAGTTTAAGATCCTGCATCTCTAATGAAATAGAGTTCGGGAAGGGATTCTTGGACTCCCAAACTTCTTTCCAAAAGTTATCATCAAGAAGCGAGCTACAATCATCTTGCCATAGCCGTTGATAAGGAAGTTTTTTGGATGAGTTAGAAGCAATGTTCCCTCCAAGCTGTGGAGTCTTGTGAGCAAATGTTCTCCTTTGTGAGCTACTGGCATTAAAGTTGTGAGCGAGCAATTTGGCTAATGCATAAATTGCTTTGCCATGGAGCCATCCTTCCTGAGCGAAGAGGAAAATGTGTGAGCCGGAGGCTAAAAAACTGTGAGCTAGCTCACACTAACTCAGCTTAGAGGGAACACTGGTTAGAAGTGTTTAAAAGTTGATATGTCGCTGAAATCAGGCCCTTGTCAGTGCGTTCAAAGGTGTATTTTTACATTTCTAAGAATAAAATTCTAATGGAACTGGTGGGTAAACCAAAGGAAGGGAAACTGACCTGGAACAACATACTTGTATACAACCAACAGAAATTTATAAGAAACAGCTTAAATCAAATTCAGTGTTCAAACCATTAGGGATCAAGGTGTTTAATTTAAAGATCTACCTGTGTTCCTGGTGAATTTTGAGAGGTATAGCCAATGGACATTTTGAGTTTGCAACAAAGAGCACCCCACTTCTAAACTGGTCTTCTTTGTGGTTTTGAGAGGCAAAATGAGAGGGCAGGTAGAGGAAAGTCAGGTGGAGATACCCTGTGAGTTTGGCGTCTCTAACTTGCACAAGATCCATTCTGTACACTCCTGAACTTCATTAATCTCCATCTGTCAAAATGACCGCTGTGGTCATTTTGACAGGTGCAGGTTTCAGAGGTTCAGGAGTGAATAGAATGGATCCTGTGCAAGGTAGATACATCAAAGTTGCTGGGGACTTCCCCTAAATGCTTCTCTACATGCCCTCCAAGTTGTTGCTTTAAAGTTATGCAAACATTTTGATTGCAGGGAGACAGTCTGTCTGGAACTGTCTCCACTCACTGGCACAAATCTCCACAAACAACTTGAAAGTTAGTGGAAAGTTCATGCCAGTTGACCTGCTGTGAACTTGAATTCATGAATCGGCCCAAATTCATCATGAACCTTAGTTTGTGAGCTGGTTTGTGCCTATCCCTTTTGGGGATTACTACTGGATCCAGTGCAATGTTTCCACAGGCAGGCCAGGGACAAGGCAGACAGCAGCAAGAGCTGTTGATGCCATGACCGCTCAGGGACTGAGGCTATTTATGGAGGTATGTGCATACAGCTGTCCCCAAGAGCAGTATTCTACAGGCACAGCTGGACTCAGTCCAGCATCCTGCAAAAATTCTTGATGGATCTTGATTGTCACAAGAATCATGGGCAGAGAAGAGGTCCCAGGCAGCCAACTGGGCATTTTGCCACCCGGTCTGAGCCTCTACCTGGGTTCTTTGTGTCCTCTATGCCAGCGGCTCTGAGGTTGCCCATGGAATTCCTGGTGAATGGTGGGTTTTGCTGATGAATTCTTCCTGGGGCCCCATGTACAGATTGAGTTCAGAAGCCCCTTGGGTTTCTGATGCTATGGTTCCAGCAGATGGTCTATGTCCTGGGCGTCTGAAGTTCCAGGAATGGAGGGGAATCCTGGGTTCTTGATCTCCTCATGGTTAGTGCCATGACCTCCTTGTCTTACTCAGAGGAGTCATTATGCCTGACAGCAAAGAGTGGATAAAGAGAGATCATTTTCTTCATCTACCTTAATATTAGATCTCGTTGGTACATAATGAAATTGATTGGCATTACATTCGATATGAATACATTGAATTATTTCTTCACTGAAAGAACAATTGTGGGATTCAGTGCAACAGAATGTATGAAGGCCACTTAGCATAGTTGGCTTTAAGAGATTACACAGATTCATGGAGGATAGGCAATTGATAACTAAAGTGAATCTGTATGTTCAGAGGCAGTAATAACAGTGCTGTGGGCAACAACAGGGAAGGCTTTGTACTCTGTACCATAGATCACCATAGATGGACCATTGATCTGATCCATCAGGGCTGCTATTATATTCTTCTGTAATATTGGTGTATATCCAAGAACTAAGCTGTAATCTGTCAAAGCATACAATTTGGACATCACAACAAACTGTTGTCAGTTCTGAACCACAAAGTATTATGACTCAGTATGGCACAAGAGGGAAGGGAAAGAACAATCAAAGGCCTAGGATTTCCTGGGTCTTTCTAGTCTGAGATAACTGAATGCAGCCAACATACAACTGTCTATACTGGCACTAAATCATCATTACCTCTAACAGTGCATTTGCACAGAACTATTAGAAATACTTCAGCAAAAATTGATGTTACACATAATAAAAATGAATTAATAGATCTGTGAAGTGGAAGATGACTCTGCTTCAGGGAAAACAGGATACAGTATAATGCTTGGAAAAATAACGTACATCTGACAAAGGCATGTAAGTTAGTACTGACAGCGGAAAATTGTCAGACTCAGAGATCATTTAAAGTTTATAGTGAAAGATGAATTTTTTGTGTCCATTTCTGACCTATGACTACACTATTTAGGGTAAAATAATGTCAATAGGGAATATGGAGTTGCCAAGTCCCCTTCCCCACTCTAGTACTTGAGCAAAACTGGCTGTGTGGGGAGTGATGTCAGCATGTTGAGACACTGCTGGTGTTCCCCCTGTTTTTCACACCATATTTTAACTGCCAGCCAGCTGATCGATGGCAAAGGTAGGGCATGGTGCTGGGGGAGGGGCTGGCAGCCCTAAGAAGACATTATACCTTTTTTGTCTTGTTTGAAAACGTTACGCTTCATTTTAAGTTTATTAGATGATGGCAGCTTTTTAACATGTGACATATTTAAGGTAACATATTTGTACTGTTCTGTTGTTCCCATTTCATTCGATTGTTAGGGCCCAAGCTATAAGCACTGTGTTGTGCCATATATTTTCCAGAAGAATCCACTGTGTCCAAAGTAGATAATCTCCAGCCTTTGTATGACAGTGGAATTGTGCCCTCCACTTCCTTCCCTCTCTCAGACATGAATGCTATGCCAGAGGCAGGTACTGCACTGCCTTACATGTACATCCATCACCCTTTTAAAGAAACCATTTGTATGTCAGCAATGAAGTGTCATTGGAGAACTCAGTTCTTTGACTATTATTTAACCTGCATTAGCATTTGTAATATAGACACAGTTGGAATCCGTTCTTTCTTGTAATGCTGAAAATTAATTATAGATTGCATTTCACTCTATTGACATGCCCATGTTCTTCTGTAACATGGACCATTCCACTGTTGTAAGATATTTTGTCAGTTCAGAAGGATCATTGTACTGGATGACCAAATAGCATAGAAGGAAGGGGGGATGCGGGGGGACGCCTTCCCCCCGGGTGAGGTGCGGGAGGGCGGGGCCTGGAGCTCCCTGCTGGTGCCCGCTGGAGGTCGCCGCCGGCTGTGGGGAGGACACACTTCCGGTGATGTCAGGGGGTGTGGCATATGCTAATGAGTTATGCTAATGAGTCCCCCTAGCTCTTTTTCTACGAAATGACCCCTGGAAGGAACAATATGACAGGATCTAACCCACTGCTTTCATTCTTGTGAAGAAATAAATAGGTGGTAATGGTTATAAGTGATATATTTAGCATGCAGGGGGGCTAACTATTCATAGAATGTGGCGTTCAGAGATTACAGCATCTGGGTGTAAAAGGATTCTTGCCTCTGCTACGTCGTCTTAGCTGTTACCATCATAACTACTTGCTGCACCTGCTGTTGCTTCTGTGCTTCTACACCCTGTGTTTGTTACCACTCTGAATTACAACAGCATATCTGAACAAATGTAACTGTAGCAGAGGCACTGAAAACAGATATGGCAGTAATGTAAGTGGATGCATTCCAGAGTTTCAATCTATTTTGTGATCAGATTCGTAGTTTCAGTTATGGGGTTCAAAGTGACTGGGATAATTTGAATTTTCCTAGAAGTTCTCTGTATGTTCCTAGTTGTAGAAAACATTCATTTGAATTGTACCTCTTGAAAACTTTGAGCAAATAGAAAAATTGGGGAGGGGGGCTATCCTTCCTAAATATTACTTTGGTTTTCTAATTCCCTCTTCTGACACAAAGATGCTGAATTGAGTTAAAATTCTGAAAGCTCATTGATGTGCAGAAATGTAATTAAGCACTGGATGACATTTCTAAATTTTATGTGTTTGGCTGGATGATAAGGGCTGTCAAGCAAATCATTTTAACTGGTTTAGCTCTGTTTTTACAGAAAAGCACTGAGACAGCATGTTTTCTTACTGAGGACCGGCCATGAATAATAAAATTCTGTCTCCTTCCCTTTTTATCTGGTTTTCTTTTACTATAAGGGAATAGCACAGGCTTTTAAGCTTCTGATCTTCTAATTAAATTGAATATCTACTGTACTCTCTGTTTCATAATGAAATATACAGTAGGAAATGAACCAATATTATTATGGCATCTACTTTTTGCAATACCACTTTTTTTTACCGCAGTTGATAATTTTTAGTTTTCCACCTAGTCTAGACTAAAGAGGGATAAAGAAGTGAATATTCTACTACTGAAAAGACAGCACCTTATTCTTTTTTTCTCTGTGTGTTATTTTAATAAAAATATCTGAGTAACTTTATTAGGAAAACTGCCTTACTATTGTTACCCAGACAGGGCAAAATTGATAGATACAGAAAATACATAGAGGGACAGGAAATTAATATCATTAATTGGCTAACAGTCTAAAATCCAGGAATATTGTAGTCATGGGGCTTCATGGCTAGTTTGCAAAATTTCATTTTCATAAACCTCTCCAGCTTAAGCCTTTCCTGAGCCACCATAATGTGTCTGTGGAGATCATAGATCTTGGGTTTACTGACTCTGAGAGAGTGTTGAAATGAACAGGGCAAGGCTGCATTCACACAAAACTCTACATTAGCATTGAGGGGCCAGGTGTTCCCACTCTAGCACTTTCGCGTAAGACCTCTTGGAATTAATCCCAGTTCCCCATCACCGCTTCTCTGGCCTGCAAGAAAAATATGGGGGGCGGGTTCACTGGCATTGGTGCAACATGCCATGTCACTTCCAGCACAAAACTGGAAGCAATGTCATCATGTCATGCGCATGCTCTAGGATTTGCCTTAAAGGGTTGGGCAAATACTAGAGTGTTAGCACTATGAGTGGAATATCCCTACAGCTATGTGTCTCATGATGGAATTTTGCTGCAATTAACAACTGCAGCAGCAACCTTCTATTAAAGGTTTTTAGTATAATTGCATAACACCTGACATCATTGCCCTGCTGAGGTCAGCAGTAGGTGGGGTGGGGCAGATGCTGACGCCTACCCTTGCTGTGAAATGTTCCCTCCCCACACCTCAAACATCCTATCACAGTAAACTGGAAAATGTCACCTTTATCACTTCATGGTGATGGATGCTAAGCTCTCACCAAGGTGCCAAAGGACAATTTTCCCACTCTAATGACATGTTTGCTTTGTTAACAGCAAATTAGAGGACATGAAGGATAATTTTTTGGCATTTCCACATGCCACAGATTCAACAGGAAAAGGTCTTGCAAGAGTTGTGTTGGGCAGGGTGACAGAAAAGTATGGATTGTTCCTGTCTAACAGCTGTGTCCAATACTGTGATAATGGAGCCAAAGGAATTCAAACCATTGTTTTTTTGGGGGGATCCCTTTGAGCAAGGATCCCTCATCCTTGTACCTTGTTCTCCCCACAAGTGGAATCTTGTGTTGGTGCATGTTGCAGACAGTTCTGTCCAGGCAAAATAATATTTTTGGTAATATTATATCACATTTTCCCCCCTGGAGCAACAAAATGCTGGATAGTGGCCTCACAGCATTTCCCAAAACTGACCATGAAAGTTATGTCTCAGACATCTTGGAGTGCTATATGTTGGAGTAGATGCTGTTAAATCAGTTTTGCTGGAGGTGCCACAACTAGTCAATTCATTAGAGGTGCTTTCACATGGTACACAGCTTGATCATTATGAGTAAACACAAGCAAAAAAAATTCCTTGGCCATCATACCCAATTAGGGCCCTCAAGGCACTGATCAGTTGAAAAAACACAATTCAATTTTTAAGACAGTACATATGTATAAAATTAACAATTTAAGATTTGGATTGTGATATTTGCTGGAGAATTAAATTTATTGTATCAAAAATGTAACTCTTGTTTTTAAAAACTGAGTGATACATTTCTTGGTATTAAAAGTAAGTTTTATTTTCTTACATTAGCTAAGTTACAGCATCTTCAAGCCTTTGATCCAGTGTTGAGTGATAAAATTAAGTTCTCTTCTTTCTACTTGATGGTTCCAAATGAACCATTTTGGATGGAAGTGGATTGGCCTCCCCACTTGCAGCAATGAGAGTGGAGAAATTTTATTTATTAATTATTTATTTTATTTACTTTATATCCCATCTTCCCCGCCAAAGTAGGTGCAGGGCGGCTTACATAATATTATAACAAGATAAAACAATTAAATTAATAAAATTGCAATAAAATAGATCTAAAACAATAAGTGCTAGCACAATATAATGATGGCAGGCATCCGACAGTCAGCTGGCAACATGGTCTGGGTTGTATTTGCGGAGCACAGGCTATTCAGTAGGTATACTCAGTTAATATTGGAGCCAGGGACTCAAATAGATGGATGTGGCTCCCAGGTGGAAGAGCTCCATTTTACAGGCCCTGCAGAACTGCAAAAGGTCCTGCAGGGCCCTGATGTCTTCTGGGAGCTCATTCCACCAGTATGGAGCCACCACTGAGAAGGCCCTGGCCCTTGTCACTGCTAGCCTGGCTACTCTGGGGCTTGGAAGAACCAAGTGATTTTGGGACTCTGATTGTAGTGTTCTCTGGGGAACATGTGGGGAAAGGCGATCCCTCAGGTAGGTGGGCCTCTGGCCATAAAGGACTTTGAAGGTAAGTACCAATACCTCGAACTGAATTTGGTATGCTATAGGCAGCCAGTGCAGTGCTTTTAGTGCAGGCTGGATGTGTTCCCACATGGGGGAGACCCAGCAAGAGCCTGGCCACTGCATTCTTCACCAGCTGCAGCTTATGAATTTGGGACAAGGGCAGCCCCATGTAGAGGACATTACAGTAATCCAGCCTCAAGGTGACCATTGCATGGATCACTGATGCCAGGTCATTGTGTTCGAGGAAGGGAACCAACTACCTAATCAGCCAAAGATGGTAGAAGGCTGACATTGCAGTGGCTGCTACTTGGGCCTCCATCATAAGGGAGGCATCCAAGAGCACTCCCAAGCTCCTAACCTCTGGCGCTGGCACCAGCAGCACCCCATCAAAGGTCAGGAGTGGGATCCCTACCCTCAGACCACTCCAACTCATGCATAGGACCTCCGTCTTCATCGGACTCAATTTTACTTGACTCAGTCTAAGCCACCCAGCCACCACTTGCAATGCCAGGACAAGATCTTCCAGACTGGAGTCTGACTGGCTGCCCAACAGCAGAAAGAGCTGGGTGTCATCCGCATATTGGTGACATCCCAGCCCATGCGTCCAACCAATCTGGGCAAGGGGGTGCATATAGTTGTTAAATAACATTGTGGAAAGCACCGTACCTTGGGGCATTCTGCAAACTAGCGGGTGCCTTTAGGACAGCTGTTCCCCTATGACCATCCTTTGTCCCCGACCCTGAATGAATGAGGAAAGCCACTGCAAGGCAGACCCCTGAATCCCAGTGTTGGCGAAGAGGTGTATCAGTAGTTGGTGGTTGACCGTGTTGAACACCGCTGACAGGTCTAATAACAGCAATACCACTGAACCGCCTCGATTCAGATGCCTCCGAAGGTCCACATACTCTTAGACTGAGGCTCCTCCAGAACAATATCTGCATTGCTTTTACACAAATGATGCCACTCTTATTGTATAGAATTTCAATAAAATCATAGAAGGCATATTTGCTTCCCTCTGATTTTATACAAAGTAATCCAAATAACTAAGAAATCAAAATTTTGTATGATCTCTTTATCAGAGTAAGCCAATTGAAATGGACAAAGGAATGACAGAAGAAGGAAAGGCAGAGCCAAATGGGAAGGGCCAAATGGAAGGGGCGTTGTTATAGGAGAAAGAGGCCATATAAAAGGAGAAAGGGGGGGCTGGTTATAGTTTATCATCCATGGACCATGCAAACTGGGAACCAACCTTGCATCTTGGGACAAATTCAGAACTAGTTGGCTCTGCCTACTGTTGTCTCTGGCTCCACTTACTATTAACCACCCTTCCCTTGGCTCCACCAGCCCCAGTGGATACCAATTTCCACTGCTCCATTCATAGGATCCCCCAGGTGGGAGTGGGGGATCCCCCAATTTGATGGGCTCCAATTTGCCACCAGCCAGCTGGCTGGCGGGGAAAGCCCCACCCCCACCCCCCAGCACAATGTCCCCTGCATGATGTGTCTTGTGGAAGTGATATCATCATATTGGGAACACCATGCAGTAACACTCTAGTATTTTGGGCAAAACTCTATGGTAGAGTTTTGCTCAAAATATTCGAGCATCACCACACGGCATCCCCAGTGTGATGACATCACTTCTATGTGACATCATCATGCTGGGGACATCACACATGGTGACATCACCCGGCCTCCACACTTCCGGATACCTCCCTCCCACTCCCCGCCAGGGAGCAAAGAGAACCTGGCAACCCTATCCTTTCAGGGCAGTGGCACCAGCCAAGTCAAATACTGTGGATGAGAGTATTGTACATAATTTTTTCTCTAGTTTATTTCCCTATGAGGACACACAGAACTCTGGAGTGCACTCTGTATTTTCTTCTACCTCCCCTCCTAGCTCCTCTGTCCTTGAAGATGGTGGAATTAGATGGCTGAATAGCTGAATAGCTGGTGGGGCAGATCATTTCTTAGGAGGCTTTATTCTACTAGAGTCCTAGGCAGGGTAGGGTGCACAGGAAAGAACAAAAAGCCTATTGCCAAATAATGGTTTGTTTATGTTTTAGAAATAGGACAGATTTTAAAAAAAAATGACTTGTATTTTTTTTAAAAATGACTTGGAATAGTGGGGTTCATGGTGGTGGGGACTGCATTAAACATTTGTATTGGACCCAGACAGATTATCCTTGTGTCAGTATATGAAGGAGTTGCAGGATAGACTTCAGTGTAGTCAGTGCTCTGATTTCTAGAGGCTGTGTTTTCTCCTGGGAGACATTTCTATGTCTGAATGCAATCAACTCAGATGCATTTTTTATCCAGGATTGGCACTGGGACTGAGACTAAGGAAGCTGCTAGCATTTCTTCAGGTCTGGGGAGGGGATGCCAGTGTTTCTTTGACTGAAAACATTTCCACACAACATCTTTGTATTTTCCATAAGACAACATTGATTCGTCATGGCACAAATCATTCAACATGGCAGAATTTATTCACACTACTCTGAAATATTACAGGGGGAAGAGGGTATTAACATTTTTAAACATGGCATTGAAACATCCGGTTAAAATTTAGCAAGTAATGCCTAGCAAATATGAAAACACTCCTACTTCAAAAAAACAAAAAAACCCCCGAAAACCAGTTACTGTAAGCTATCCCTAACACTCCAGAAATATGTTTGAACTGGAGAAGGGAGGAGTGTTGGGATTGGACTGAGAGTAAAATGGATTCATATCTTTCTTCATAAAATTTGCTGGCTGAATTTGTTCTAGTCGCATATAACCTAACCTGTTTCATGGAGGTGAGGATAAAGAGGGGGGGGGGCCCCTTTGGTCTTCTCAATTTCTCTTAAATCTTCCTTCAGTTTTCCAGAATTCTTTTTATTTTTTTCCCCATATACACACAGATGTTAGTCCTGCAGTCAGTGTGACTGCTGCAATGTTATGTTTCATTAGTGACTACTCTCAATGTACAGTGCCCACTGGAGAGATCCACTTCAGTGTAACAGTGTGTTACTGAAGCATGTCCCACTAGCCTATGAGGCACTAGGGAATTCCCAAATCCTTAAAAACTATCCTGCAGTGCAATGCTGATCTCACAAAATTGGATGAAATTCTGACAAAAAGGTAATGAAAACATAGTTTTAAATATTGTCAGTAGGGGAAAAAGTTAATTTGAATTTTTTTTTCTGTGCATAGGTTGATCCATCATGCTGGAATTCACTGGAGGACACCATGCCAATGTAGCAGAGTAAATACCAAGGATCTTGCCAACTTTAGTTCTTGGATAGTGACATCTCCATTAAACCAGGAACGGAGCCAAGGGATGGGCTTTCGGCACCAGAACTCTCCTGCTTTTTGTATCACTTGGATCTTTCTATGGTCAGTCTACTGAGACATATCTCACACTCATCTTCGGCATTTTTCCTGCCTGAGAAATATTACTTTTTGCCTCTTTATTTATTTTGCTTGGTCAACTACTCTCACCTCCCTGTTTTTCTTCTGTCTTTTTTTGTCCTGTCCTGACTACGTTGATTTTCTGTCTGGGTGTAGAAGACAGAGGCCTGCTAATGTTGATGTAAATCATGTCAAGGCCAATGGGACTCTTATGGCTGCCTTTGATCTTTACTCCAGTTTGTGTCATGTTGAATTCTAATTTCCTCCTCTGGATAACTGCTCTAGCGATCCGGTTTACACTTATTGATGGACAAGCACAATACCCAGTTGTAACCACGAATTATGGCAAAATACGTGGTGTAAGAACACCCTTGCCCAATGAAATCCTTGGCCCTGTGGAGCAATACTTGGGAGTCCCTTATGCTTCTCCTCCAACTGGAGAGAGAAGATTCCAGCCCCCGGAACCTCCCTCATCCTGGACCGGTGTGCGGAATGCCACACAATTTGCTCCTGTTTGCCCACAGTACCTGGATGAGAGGTCCCTGCTCAATGATATGCTGCCTGTTTGGTTTACTGCTAACCTGGATACTGTGGTGACATATGTTCAAGATCAAAATGAAGACTGCCTGTATCTGAACATCTATGTGCCGACTGAGGATGGTAAGTACAGTATTTAGCCACAATCCTCAATAAGTAAGAAAAGGTACTGCTGTAGATAATTTTATGTGCCAGATTTTTCCTTTAGTCTTGTTAGATGCAGATGTTGTAGGAATAGTACCACATTCATCTGAATGCTGCTATGTTATTGGAATACAATTCTGCTTTCAGAGAGTTGCCTTATTCATATTAATAACTATTGAAAAGGTTATTTGCAGAAGAAAATCCCACAAATAAAAGAAAGGACCTTGGATCCACTGGTAGAAGAAGGAATAATCTCACTTTTGATATATTATATTTCAAATATTGTTTTACTGTATAGCCCCTGAAAGGCAAACATTTCTAGCCTATTTGATTTAGCAGAAGAGTTTTGAAATGTTATTAATTTTGTGGAACTAGCTGTACTTTAAATTACTTTGGGAAGTTAAACAATATTTAATATCCACATCTGCAGCAAAAAAGACTTCATGATATTTGAAATAGTCACCATTTTAGTAATGCTGTACATCATCCTTCAGCCTAACAATTTTAAAGGGACTGACCTATATTGCACTGTAACATCCATTGTTTCCAAAACAAATAGTGTTCTACAGTAATTATCCCATAGAACTCTTTTATTGGAAATATTTGTTCTACTAATATTCTTTTTCAGGGTGTATAATTTTAAATAAACTGTTTCTATAATATACTCCCCACAAGATGCTGATTTTTTACCTGATGATAATGTCTTACTGGATAAATAATGGGTTGGTTCTACTCCACAGTACAATGAAGAATTGCACCGTGTAACAATATTGGTAATCAACTCAAAGTGGATGGTTTAAGTTTGCTTACAATGGATAATTGTACAATTTGCTCTCAGACACAATCTAAGTCTAGGCAAGATTGATACAATAAGTGGATTCCTGCAAATAACAAAGAGCTGAACCATGGCACTTATATGGTTGAACATCCAAAGTATTGTGGATTCTTCTGCTCTTTGAATGTAGATTTTTTGTCTTGCGTAGAATTAGTTTCTCAGTTTAGACCAAATAATACTTGACAATGAAATTCTCTCTTAGCCTTATCTTGTAACAGCCAGTGGCCCATTCTTTCATGAATCTTGGGCCTCCTGCATGTTAAAATATATATATATATATTCCAAGGTGAGCCTTGGTTTAAAGCAAATGACCTAGCCATCCTGCAGCATGCCCAAAGCAGCAACAGTAAACCTTGGGCCTCCTGCATGTTAAAAAAAATAAATATTCCAAGGTGAGCCTTGGTTTAGAGCAAATGACCTAGCTATCCTGCAGCATGCCCAAAGCAGCAACAGTGCCAAAGGGCATGGAGGGGATATCAATGAAGCACTTCCCTCACTATTCTTATTGTGAAAAGAGGAATATATAGTAATAGACTTTCTGAGAAATACAAACATGTATCTACCTGTTCGAATCTATTTCTCTTCCTGTGTATTTATTTAGAATATGTCGATGCCACCTCTTCAGAGGCCTGCTCAAGGTGGTTTAAAATTTTAAAAAAATCATGGTATTAAAATGCAATGTGTGTTGCACACACAAAACTGTTAGTTGACCTTTCTGTAGTTCTTTGACATGTAAGAACATCCATATGTGTAAAAATGTATCCCTTTAATTCACTATATGTGAGAGTTTCATGTGTGCATTCTCTCACATATTGCATGCACAGCCTCTCTTGATAAGGGGGAAATTCATGCTGTTAGGGAATCCCCATATGTGCACGGGAGCTCTTGTGGAGCTTTAGATTGGAACCATTCTATCTACAGCAAGTCTCATTTATTTGTTTCCTTAATGCTCAGCTTAGGAAAAAAAATCTTATTCATCCAGAGAGAATCTCATGTTCGTGGTATCATTTTGCAGTAGAGTACAGTTATCCTGGCTGTTCTGAAAACAAATGCTTGTAAGCAATCTGTGAACAAAATATGAACTGGGGGGGGGGGAGAAAGATTAAAAACACAACAACACCCAGAACATGAAGTGCTGAAAGAACTTCTTAATATGTTTTACTTGCTGTGAGTTGATGGCAGTTCATTCTTGTTAGTGTTGAGCTACGTCAATTTGTAATGTAATTAGCAAGATCTGCTACAGCTTCATTCCAAAGCTTTCCAGACTAATCCAGGTAACAGCAGTCTGGGCATGTAACAAAAGCATTTAACAACAGCTGTTAGCTTTCCCCCCCCCCATACATATGCCTCAGGAAGAATATTGGTTCTAAAGCTTGCTTACAGTACTTTTAATTAAGACCCAAACAAACAGAAGTCATTGTCTCACTCCCCACCACTGTGAGTAATTCCACAGTTTGTCAGTGGATGGCATTGACTGTTGTAGATTTTTTCTGCTCCTACCAGCAGTTCCATCCAGACTTGGGAAAGTGGATTCCCAGGGTTGTTTGAGCCATAGACTAATAGCCTTGAGGCTGAGTGACTGTAGTTGTGAGGGGAAAGGGCCCTCTCTGTTCTGACTCTTCCCTTAGTGGAGCTGCAGTGATGGGAGAAAAGGGCAATTTCACCCATTCTTCATTGCAGTTGTCTGACCCATACAACTGTTTTTTCATATGGGTCCCATGACCACACAATTAACTTTCCCAAGGTAAAATGCTGTAGTACAGGAAGTCTCATGCATCACATGACCCAGCTGATTACTTATCGAAGCAATCAACAGAGAGTCCTTTGAGACTATCAGAGGATCTTTAAGAGGCTTGAGAGTTTCGCCGAACTATTGAGTCTGAGGTTTCTGTTAAAAGTCCCTTCTTAGATCAATTATGGGTCCTGGTTTTGTTTAACCAGGGCACACTGTACGTATTGAAGAAAGGTTGCTGGCTTCTTCCCTTGTGGGTATTTGGACTGTCAACTGCATTCTCACTTTTAGCATGTAACAATAGGAAAAGGCAGGAATCATTGAGGCAGCTGTTGGAACAGACATTGTGGGTACCGTTGCCACCTCTGGGTTGGAAAATATGTGGAGATTTTGGGGCTGTAGCCTGGGAATGGATGGGTTTGGGGAGGGGAGGGACCTCAACCAGTTTTAATGCCATAGAGTCCACCCTCCAAAGCTGCCATTTTCTCTGGGGGAACTGATCTCTGTAGTCTGGAGTTCTGTTGTGAGACAAGAAAATCTCCAGGCCCTACTTGGAGGCTGGCAACCCTAATTGTGGACAAAGGAGATAATTCAGGTAATGCATAGAAAGCAGAGGTCATTTCCTGCAGGAGCGCATAGGAGCGGAGCTCCGGCAGTAAAGAGCCCAGGGGGCGGGCACATGCAACAAGCCCCACCCCCAGCTCCCAGCAGCCCTCAGTCAGAGCAAGAAGCAGCCAGGTAAGCTGCAGAGCTCCCCCGGTCCAAAACAGTCCAGTGGCACTTTTAAGACCACGTTTTATTCAGGTACAAGCGCTCCCTCCTCTGTGAGGGCAGAACTGCACGTCCCCCCCCCCCAAATAGCTAGCAATCCAAAACAGTCCAGTGGAGCCTGAGCAGTGGGTGTTGCCTTCTGACACACTTCCAGTGATGTCAGGGGGTGTGGCATATGCAAATGAATTATGCTAATGAGTTATGCTAATGAGCTCCTGCACCTCTTTTTCTACTAAATGACCCCTGATAGAAAGTAATAGTTGGGCAGTGCATTGAAGATGGGGGACTGTTTTGGTAGCATGTGGCTCATGTCAGCTTACTTGTGCCACAGGCTGATTCTTTTCCAGTTTCTGACCACATACTTTTGGCACAAACCATTCATTTATGGTCCTACAGTGATAATTCAGCTTGTTCCTGACCCCAATTAAATTTCTTCAGAAACAACAAGGCTTCTAACACCTCTTTATGTCTGCCCTCTTTCAAACAATATCCCACAATAACTTCACTGCAGTCACACACACTAAATAATCCATTCAGACCACTTTCCGACTGGATTTTACTGTGTAAACTGGCAAAATCCAGTTGGAAAGTGCATTGAAAATGGATTGAAAGTAGATTATTTAGTGTGTGACCGCAGCCTTATTTGTGTGCTCTGACACACAACAGTCAGCTGGGGCGATGTCTTGAGAAGTCATGTTTCAGTGAGGTGACGTACCTAAGGAAAGGGGGATTCAGGATGCTTTATTCAAGACCTTTGCTAGCCCTTGTAGTTAAACAACAGAGCAGCAAGAGCTGCTGACAAAAGAACTAGGAAGAAAAGGGTACCACAAGAGGAAGATACTGTGTTTGCATTTCTGATAGTGGCTAAATATTGCATCCTGGTACATTCAGCTTCTGGCAAGCAACATGGCTTTATTGCTAGACAGCATCAAGGTGAGCTTCCCTGGGCTCACCCCTTCTTTGACTGATGTTTACCTATTCTTGTTGTCTATTTATTTGTTGTAATGAACATATTTCATGATTAAATAACAACAATTTGTAAGCTTCGCCTTTTGAAATAAGGCATTCCATATAGATACAGATTTGTAGTTTAAGACATTGAATCATGGAAAATCTGCATAGCTTCTATCTTGGAAAATACCATGATGTGTATAACCTTTTCTGGGGTGAAGATATTTCATTTTGCACTAAATAATTCTGTTGTTTTCTCATCTGTGCATTGGATTTAGCTGACACTATTTTTGATCCTGGGATCTCTTTTTCTCTGAGGGGCTGTACTTCTTTTGCCATTACAGCCTTTATACTTTGGAGACTTGCCCGACTTTCTGTTTATAGTGTAGTATCCTTTTTTAGGTCACAGTATGATATGAGCCCCCCCCCCCCCCAAGATATAATCTGCTTTAGCATTTTCACCTCAACTGACTCTGGATTTAGTGTTTCTGTACACTTGCCCTCCAACAAAAAGTGCTTAGTCATTTGGTCCCAGGACATGAGAGGAAATATTTAATAGTCCTTGACTGTATCCACATGGTGAGGATTCTCCATTTCCCTGTAATCACCAGTGGAAATGCAGAGGTATTTGCATTAGCAACAAAATGTGCACAAGGCAGTTCTTTGCACACTTTCCACCGTGAGATGTTGTTTTCCCTGAATTTCCCCCTACTGGCCACTGAAGAGCTTTTTGCAGGCTTAAAAAAAATTATCAATTGCTTTTGCACTCTTACCACTTAACAATCTATGGCCACAATATACTAATTCTTATGAATTTCCATTTTAATGGTAACTCATTAGACCTTTCAGTTCCCTTTAGGACCAAAGACTTTAAAATGAAAGCTGGATTTTTTTTAAAAAAAAAACCCCACTACTATACTGTGGCAATGTTTAATGATTAATGTTAAAACACTATAGTGCAGTAGCAAAAAGACCTATGCATCAAAATCCTTAAACTAGTGTGTCACCAAATCATGCCAAAGGTAAATTGCTTTGCATTTGACTCCATAGAATCAGATTAAATACGTTATACTTTGTCATATGACTCCTGGCTGGCAGAAACAAGCAATGTTGTTATGGATACAGACCATGAAATTAGGTTTGAAGGAGAGGTCTGCAAGTGATTGACTCTGTGAGCTCTATTCACATTTGCTATCCCTATTCAAATACCAATTGCATTGCAATTTCTGTAAGAGAACGAGCAAAGAGCAGTACCCTGATACAAATGAGTGATGTGACTATGAAACTTGTAACACTATAGTTCTTGTTTTCATAAAAGAAATAGCTGGTTGCTGTTTGGTTACCCTTTAAAGCTTTCTGAGAGCCAAACCAGCTGTGGAGTCTTTTGAGCAAAAATCCTACTTTATGAGCTACTGGCATTAAAGCTGTGAGCGAGCGTTTTGGCTACTGCATACATTAGTTTGCTCTGGAGCCATCCTTCCTGAGCTAAGACAAAAATGTGTGAGCCAGAAGCTCAAAAACTGTGAGCTAGCTCACCCTAACTCAGCTTAGAGGGAACAATGGTTATGAGTGCCATTAGTTAGGACATGTCTGCCTGGCCCAACTCGCTGTCAAAAACAATGACTCATAAATTCCTCCGTGAGTGTTGCAGGGGGGGGGGAGGTTTCCAGCTTCCCTACTGTGCCATTTTTGCCCCTGGAACTAGAGAAAGGGGCAAACAGGCACCTCCCTACAGCTGTTTCTGCTGGTGAAAATGGTGCATTAGAAAAGGCGGAAGGCCCTCCTCCCATCTCACAGTTCTCCAAAGCCCCACAGAACAGTTTTAAGATGAGTCAACCCACTTTATACAGTTGTTATATGTGACAGTAAGTCAGGTTGGGCACCTATGTCCTGACACATGTCACTCAAAACAACTAGTTTGGCTCAGAGAAACAAGTATCAGTTGTAGTTCAGCAATTCAATTGTGATTCAGGGGTCACACACCAAGATGAGCATGGCATTTCTCCCACCTATGATTCTAGATCTGTACTAAGGTTGCCAGTGGCAGGAGGGCTATGAGGACAGTTATGAGAGGGGTACAACATTGGCTGTGGTTTCACATCACTTCCAGTAAAATAAATTGGAAGTGACATAGGTAGCTCTAGGAACTGCTGGAAAATCTATGGTAAGACTGTAGAGTTTCTGGTGATTCCTATGCCTAACCTTTGTCACTTCAGGCTTGTTATTGGAAGTGATGTGACAATATAGCTGGTGTCATGTTGTTGTTGTTTTTTAAATAACCATCCCTGCTGCTCAGAGTGGCAGCAGACCATGAGAGTGGGGAGGAGTGGGTGGGGAATTGTCCCACCTGACTGGGGACCTGGCAACCCTGATCCATGCATTCATCACAAACAACTTGGTTTTGGAATCCTGGCTGGGACAAAGAGTTGCAAGGGGGAAAGCAGTGGGTCTGGTGATTGCTAACCCTCTGTAAATACTGCTCATTTCTGGAATGGATTTGAATTCTGCAGCCCCATCATTCTCTCTTTAAAATAAGTGTCTTAGTTTTGCTTCTTCCTTGTGCAAATTGAACATGTGACTCTTCATTTATTACTGTATACTGAATTATATTTTAATTGATTAGAAATTGCCTAGGAAGCCATTGGGCCGAGAGAATGGTTGCCAGCTCCTGTGGAAAAATTCCTGGAGATCTGGAGCAGAGCCTAGGGAGGGAGGCGTTTGGGGAGGGGAGGGAGCTTAGCAGGGATGTGATGCCATAAAGTCCACCCTCCAAAGCTGCCATTTCATCCAGGGGAATTGATCTCCACAACCTAGAGAGGTGATATAAGTCTGGGAGAAAGCCAGGCCCAACCTGGAGGCTGGCAATCTTAGCTGAGAGTTAAAATTTATAATCTGCGAACTAAGTAAATGGGGTGTGTGTGTCTGTGCTTCTAAAATTCTGAGAAGTCAACATTAAAGTTCAAATATGTTTCCATATCAGTATTTCTAATTGTTTTCTAAAATGACTGGAAATGGTAATAATGTCATAAAATGGCTCTGTGAAACAGACTTTTTATAAAACGAATAAAATTATTTTTACAGTTAATGAGTTTCACAATCTTAGCTGTTTTTATTTGGCCATATTCTGAAAAGGAAGCCTTCTCATGTTCAGAAGCTATGAATTTGATAATTGTCAATTTGATGCAAACAACAACAAAAAATACTTCATTTGACCCCTGAAAAGACTGTTCCAGGGATCCTGGGACCTGGGTGGACAAAAAGCCATGCAGGACAGGACCTGCAGTAAGGAGGGTAATCAAATGAAACTGCTGCTCCTGCCTTTTGCACCACTGGAAGAGCTGATAGGATCCAACCCAAAACATCCTTGGATACCAGAATTTGCAGAAAACGACAGGGCAAAGGAAAGGGAAGAGTTAATAGCTATGAGCCATTATTGGAAACAGTCAGCCTACATCTTTGGACCAATTCAGAATGGTTTTTCTGTTGTTCTAAATGCAACATCTGTGTATTGTTCATAATCTATAGTCAGTAACTCATAGCAAGTCACAATGACTTCTGATCTTTTATTAGTGTCACTGAAAAAAAAAACCCACCCCAAACCCCTTCAGAATGCTTTATTGGTAGCCTAACTGCTAAAATAGTCATAACCCCCACTCTTATTGTTCTGAAATCATAGTGCAGTTTTTGAGTGAAATAATATTGATATTTGATAGTTTCTGAGGAATAGGTCCATCATAAGCATTAAGCTGACGAGTTGCTTTTGATGAAAAGACATTGATTAGAAAAACTAAGTAGCTATTCTAATTTTGAAACTGTTGGCTACAAAAGTGAAGCAGCTGTGATTCTCAAAGAAGTGAAGTAACCATTTCTTGGAGACACATCATTTATTAAGGAAAGCATAAAGAGAACATGTGGGGGGGGGAACTCTACAGAGCAATGTTATTTTTCTTTTTCTGACATCCCTCAGAAGGAGTTCATTTGTCACCAAGAAGTGTGAAAATATATGCTGCGTGACCAGATGTGACAGAGGACAGGACTCCTATACCTTTAGAATTACACAGGAAAGAAAAAGGTTCAGATTCCCAAATACTGCACACGTAAAATATCTTCTCCACAAAATTAGTAAATACAAGTGGAGAACCACGATACTCACAGAGGGATCCCTTCTTCCAATTGCATCCGATTCCCCTTAGGGGGGGAATTCTCAGGAGTGAGACTCCCCCAGCACCAAGCCTAGTGCAGCTCCTGAGCCTAGTGTTTTTTTTCCACCATCACTGGGTCCGGCATGTGTCCTCTGCCACCAGTGCCAGGCCCAGCATGGCAGCTGGGCATCCACTGCCATGATGAGCTGGGGGGGATCCCATATTCCCCCAGCACCCAGCCTGATGTGGGTCCTGAGCCCAGTGTCCTCCTCTGCTGCTACCAGGCCCAGCATAGCTGCCAGTCTGCCACACTGTCAATACTGGGCCTGAGGTAGGTGCAGTCTCTCAGCTTGTGCAGAGTACACTCATTTTACTTTTCAGGGGATTTAAACCCCACTAGTGGATTTTTAAAAAAACGTTTCAGATTTTTCTGCAAATCTGGAGAGTCCCCAAGTTTGCTAAAAAATCTATTTAGCATTCATGTGGCCCCAATTCGTGGATTTAGTGATCTGCAGATGGGGGCCACATGTCGGTAATAGTACATAGATTGAAAATCCCTGATTTGTGGTTCTCTGCTGGGATGAATGGATTGGGGGGGGGGGGAGAAGCACAGATATGTGCTCCTAGATAATAGTCTCAGCATACTATAGAATCAAGAACCCAGAGCAGAAAGTGAGAGAGGAGTAATCATGGGGAGTGGGGCTTCCTCAATCAAATCTTCCTCAATCCAATTAGGAATAGGAAATGTTTATCTCAGAGTAGTTTTAATGCAAATTCACATAGAACATACATTAAAGAAATCCACATGGGCCATGAAATCTTTACAGATTGCTCATATTGTACTTCTAAGTGACTGGTCTATATATACTGACTAGAAATAAGGCCTGTTGTGAAAATAAATATAACAAATTCTAGAAAGAGGCTCTGGGAGAGTGCCAAGGCCTTGGGCACTCAGCGTTGATGTGCTGTGGTGGCCTCAGCAGGGTATAATGACACACATTTTCTCCAGAGGAACTGATCTCTGCTACCTGAAGAGCAGTTGTAATTTTGAGTGGTCTCCAGCCCTCACCTGGAGATTGACAACAATTGTTACCCAGGAAGAAATGGCTGGTCTGGAGGGTGGAGTCTATGGCATTGTACCTGTCTGAGGCCACACCCCTCCTCAAACCTCACCCTCTCCAGTCTCCACCCCTCAAATCTCCATGAATTTCCCAACCTGGAGTTGGCAACCCTATCTGCTTTCCAGCCAAGCATCAACCTGCCATTATCTGCCCCTCTAATTTCAGCTTTGCATCTCCTCCCCCCTCCCTCCTGGGGATCAGTTGTAATTCTGAGATATTCCACCCTTCTCCTGAGATTGGCAACAGTGGTTCCCCAGAAAGGAATGGCTGGTTGGGAGGGTGGAGTTATCAACCTGCCATTATCTGCCCCTCTAATTTCAGCTTTGCATCTCCTCCCCCCTCCCTCCTGGGGATCAGTTGTAATTCTGAGATATTCCACCCTTCTCCTGAGATTGGCAACAGTGGTTCCCTAGAAAGGAATGGCTGGCTGGGAGGGTGGAGTCTATGCCATTGTACCTGTCTGAGGCTCCAGCCCTCCTCAAACCTCACCCTCTCCAGGTTCCATCCCTCAAATCTCCAGGAATTTCCTACCTGGAGTTGGCAACCCTATCTCCTTCCCAGCCAATCATCAACCTACCTTTATTTCCCCCTCTCTTTTC
>NW_015174328.1:282838-282967 GCF_001447785.1 Gekko japonicus | reverse complement strand
CCTCCTGTGTGACCGGGGCCCTTGTGACACTTTTTGATGATATGATTTTCCTACGTGCATGAGTTTTGTTCAGTAAAGAAAAATAGTGGAGTGGGAAGTAGTGATATTTCTGACTTCATCGAGCTTGTG